>NC_134034.1:7877922-8178884 GCF_964204645.1 Tubulanus polymorphus
AAAATCAATTCAACGAAACGACTGGTGGAAATATTATTTCATAAACACATATATTTATTATACAAATTTTAGCGAGCGATAATAGAACAATGGAGAACAATAGAAATGCGGTCCAATCGGACCGGTTATTGCGCAATACACAGTTAACAGTAAATCAAACATAGAAATGTAACCAATCAATATTGAGCAGCTGTTTCCGTCAACAACGATCAATAATAGAACAATGAAGAACAATAGAAAAGCGTTTCAATCGGACCGGTTATTGCGCAATACTTAGTTAACAGTAAACAATCAATACAGAACAACCGCCGCCATTAACAACGATCAATAGTAGAACAATGGAGAACAATAGAAAAGCGGTTCAATCGGACCGGTTATTGCGCTATACACAGTTAACAGTAATCAATACAATATTAAAACAGATATATACAATCGAGATTACATTTTTGATATCTATATTACAAAGACCTTCAGTGTTATAATTTATAATTTTGTCCAGAATTCTTTTATTACTGGATTGTTTCCAATCATTTCTTCAATTTCTGGTAAATATCTGACTACTTCACTAAATGCTAATCCTAATATTTTGAATTTTTCATATTTTAGTAATCTACCTACTCTTCTCAGTTTTCTTTCAAAACCGGCACTGATATCTCCACTCATTTTCTTAGTTTTCGATTCTTTGAGTCCCAACAGCAATTTAAGTCGCGTTGCTGGTAATTTTGGTAATTGTAGTTCGCGCGGTAATTGTTTATTATGCATTACATCACTCAGAATTTTCACCATTTCTTGATGATAATCCAAATGTTCTTGTAATTTTGTGAAGTTTGTTCGTCAATTACGAGAGTTTTATCCTCCATTTCGATTGATTCCTGAGTTTCACTATCCAGCAGCATTAGTTCCTTTTCCGATGGTTGGCTTAGAATTTCTGGTCGATCTCTGTATTCCATTTTAATCTAAAAGATGTTGTGAAAATGAATTACTGTACTTAAATATGTTTAAAGGTTTCCCTACTTCATAATATATGTACTTACATTTAGATTTAGAACTGTAAACTGTGTTTTGAGAGAGAACATCCAATACGTACTATGTATGTGAAAGTTGATTTCTAACTGCCGACGTGGCGCACGTTCAACCAAACTAATTACTTCTGCATGTTTGCCTGGATTGTAACAGATGTTCCTTTGTGATGTAATTGATTAATCCTTTTCAACTGAAATAGCACATTCGATCAATATTCAAATGAGGTGCGCCCCATTCAACTGAATATGAAATACGGCACAGATGTTTTTGTAAACAACCTAATACAATTACATATAGGCGGTTTGACATAGATCGAGAGTAACCGGTTTTCTAAGATCTACCATCAATGTTGTGTCCAAATTTCATCGAAATCGGATAAAAATTGATGATTTTCAAAAAATTTGAAATGTCTCTAAAATTTTTAATCTTGGCCATATCTCTACAAAAAAAGATCGCTAGCATCAGATTTTCATTCCCACTATGACTAGATTATTTAAAATTAGTTTAGAACTTGATATGAAAACTTTTATGAATTTGTCAAATTGTACTGTGTGTGACCTGCTTTTCTGTTGTGAGCCAACCTCGCTCACTCTAAACATTTTAAACAAGATACTGTAAAAGTGGGACGGCCAATCTCAAGTGTTTGCCACCCGGTTAACTAGCATCCATACTCCTCGGCCTTTAAGCTTCAACGTATTTTTCATTATGTGTTGAATTCCATAATTCAACAAATGTCTTTGCTTTATCCAGTTGATCTAAATATAACTGTAAATCTAGTTTATTAGATTTAATTATATTTTCTTTCTTTTCTAAAGGCCTTAAATTTTTCCAGTTCCATATTAGCTTCTTATTATAATCATCACTCATGTCAAATTTAGAAATCGGCAACACGTGATCAATATGAAAGTATTCACCATAATTATCTATATTCATTTTATCATCGAATTGATATATTATCCATGATTTAAGAAATTCATCTGAACAACCCAATAAATTAGATAGTGTTTCTGAATGTGTTTCTTTGTTGAATTATTGTGTTAA
This sequence comes from Tubulanus polymorphus, assembly GCF_964204645.1. NCBI lineage: Eukaryota > Metazoa > Nemertea > Palaeonemertea > Tubulaniformes > Tubulanidae > Tubulanus > Tubulanus polymorphus. The sequence continues at coordinate 7,879,987 of NC_134034.1, forward strand.
TCTAGATCTTAAGCATTGTTTTAATCTAAAATTAAGATCTGTTTGATATATTTCTCTCATATATTCTGCCATATAATAATTATAATGTTCTATATTATCTTCTCCATATTGTTTGGTATATAGTTTAGTACAAGTTTTACAGCAATATTGAAAACCATCTTTGCTAATCTTACGCTTATTAAATTCTGTTATAGCTAATTTATCTAATTCACATTTAGAACACTTCTTGTAGTATATGTTTATGACACCAGTGTTATTTGTAATATTTATAGTTTGTGGTTGTTCTGATTCCATTTATTATACATATTTTTTTACTAAATTGATTTTAGAAGTTCAATGATTTATATCATGTATTATTTCAATCACACTTTACTAACACTTTTAATGTTTAAAAATCTAACTCACACAAATATGAATATTGAAATAATGTTGTAAATATATACTTTTATATTGAATAATCTGTCAATTTAAATGTTATTCATGTATATGATTATTTTAAGAGTAATAGGGGTAATGGGCTTTCAGGTGAAAGGTCGAACGGTCGAGTTCATTAAAAGCAAAACATTGAAAGTAATTTAAAACTATAATATATTTTCATAACCGTGTGTATTTCAGTTGAATGATAGAATAATTATTATTATTAAAATATATTTGATTATATGAATTTGTGTATTGTAAATAAATCAATTGGTCGCGGAGCGTCAAACTCGATAAACACTTCAAGCGACACAACGAACGATCCCCAAAATATTGATTTGTCGCGGGTGACAAAACCAAATTAATGAATTGTCGTGGGCAATAAAACCAAAATAATGAATTGTCGCGGGCGACAAAATCAAAATTATTGTTTTGGCGCGTTATTTTAGTTTTGTCGTTTTGTCATAATGTCGCCCTCATTTGCATATTCGTGTTTTTTTACGCATGGTCCTCATCAGCCACCACACTAAAGCCTTAAGGTCGCATAAAACTCGATAAACACTTAGAGCGACACAGCGAATGTTCTCCTTTCCCCCACAGCGAACGCTTAACCTAGTAGAGGCTACTAGCCTATGTAGGCCTATGTATATGCGTAGGCCTAACATCCGGACAGATTGGTCGTAGGCCTATTGAATAACAACCCACCTAAATATCGTAAATTTTGTTTTGAAGTTCAATCCAATGAGTCCGTTAATAAACGCAACAATTATACTCTGTTTGCTTGAGACAGTAAAGCTCAATACCGGTAGGCCTAAAGCCGCGTCAAACTCGATAAACACTTCAAGCGACACAACGAACGATCCCCTTTCCCCCACAGCGAACGCTTACTCCGAATGTCAAGTGTGAGTCCAGCATACGGAAAGGATTGTGTTATATACTTGTATTTAGTAAATACCTTGTGCATTTGACAATGATAGGTATGTACTGTAGGAAATATAGAGTATTGATGGTATTGATATGTTGAAGCCCGCGGGTCTGACTATTTCAGATGGCTGGGAGTCACCTTCATTTCGGTCAACGAATTATACATTTAGACTTCACCTACTATGTAACGTAGCCCAATACACTGGGTTCGAATCCCGTAAATCGTTCCACGAACTCGGTCCTTCAGCGCAATTCGTTCAAACAAAATTCCCATTTTTTGTCTGAATGAAATTCAAATTAATGACCAATAGAAACTTATTTCCAATCAGGAGATCGGCTATCCAAAAGGAAATTCCTTAAAAAGTCCTCCCAAATTACATTTAACTTGAAGAAAAATATAAACTAAAACCATGAACATATATGTACCATACAAACTTTTTTATTTCACAAATTTCTTAATTTGAATAAACACCACCTTGTTCTGATATAAATCAACTTCCACAATTTTAAAATTTGAATATACATGTACATAGTTCTGATTGACTTAAAAAAATTTGATTACAACACGGCCTTACAGCATTTTAATAGTGCATACGGTGCAGATGATGTTAGGTGACAATGAGTACAATATGGTGAATATTACAAGTCATTGATATACAAATATGGTGATTGTCAAACATTTCTCTACAACGATCGGTTTAATAAGATATAAAAAATTATTATGTGTAAAAAGTTAAAAAGCAAACCAAAATGGGCAAATTAGCTCACCTGTCGCCGAAGTGTGCAGAAAATAAATGTTATCAAATTACCTACCTCCAATTATTGTATACTAATATATATATATATATATATATATATATATATATATATATATATATATATATATATATATATATGCCAATGAGTCCTCACACTTACAATGGACAAAAATTTTCCACAACTTTAAATGTTCCTATATTCAAATAATTAGCATATTTTTTATGTGGACTAATCGACACCACATTTGTGCTGTGTAATGATCCCAATAACCTTTATCAAAAATACATCATATACATGTTATATGGAGTATTAGACAAAAACATTAAGTCAAAAAGCAGTAAGTGAAAGAGAAAAAAGCATGTTGCACCCCCACCAAAAATATGTTTTCGTATTAAGTCCATTCAAGTCAAGCATTTATAAAATTAAAATTACAACCAGAAAATTATAGTTTAAGTAGGCTAGGCCAAGCAAAACTGGCAGCTTGTCAAAGCGGCATCATGGGGGGGGGGGGGCGATGAAGCATCTGTCCCCATAATTTTGGTTACGAACAAATCTTTGTAATGATCACCATTATATTGCGATTTCGCTGAAATGAAATGAAGTGGTTTGCCCCAATAATATCTGTAATTCCGGTGACGCGCGCCTGCATGTATTAGCCTATAGGCATACGATCATATCGAAAAAACAGTACAGGAAGGCTTATTCGTACTGGTGTATATATGCTGTTTGCGAGGCCATATGTCAACACGACACAACACTCATCAGCTTATAAGATATTATACTGTACTATAGGCCTAGATAGATAGAACAGAAAACAATTAACAAGACTAGAGTCAGAGAGACATTAAAATTACGGTAAAAGATAAACATACCACCACTATATTCAGAGAACTTTTCCTTTACCAGACGCACCACTTAGTTCTTGACTTCAATTCGTGTTCATTGATGAGTGCTGACACCACCATAAAATCATGACAATCATGACAAGAACAAGACGGATCGGAAGATGAAGTTGAATCGTCCGCCATTTTAGGTACGTAGGCAAAGTCTAAATGTATAATTTGCAGACCGAAATGAAGGTGACTCCCAGCCATCTGAAATAGTCAGACCCGAAGCCCGCGGCCGAATAAAGTAATATATTCTTTTATTTTGATACCTCGTCGACATAACAGCTTTTCTCCGCTATATCTCTTCGGCGTGTTTCGTTTAGGCCTACGACTCCCCGGTACACTTAAGTTTATCTTAGTAAATAAACGGTTAATTTGATAAAGAAAAATATGTATTGCTAAACTAACTGCTTGGCGCCCGCAGCCAAATCACTGGTAGTAATAAATTAATTTGTACTCGATTTGATTCTCATGATGAGGTGAAACTCGCAGCTGATCCCCAGAACGACGATGTAGTGACACACGTCGATTCGTCGATGTTTACGGCTCGACAGTGCTTTTAAAATGTAAAGTAATTAATTTCCTGTATATCGGTGTCACAGAGCCGACGGCGTCCCCTGTATGATGAGCTGACGTTGACCGCGTAACACCGAACGTCAGGCTCAGGCTCTACAAGACGCCAACACTCCTCGGGTGACAGGTCACGTATCTCCTCCAAGCGGTCCTGGGTTCTTCGCTCCTGCTACCTACTAGTAATAGGGGTAATAGGCTTTCATACCAAAGGTCGAAAGGTCGAGCCCGAGAAATTTTCCAAAATGTTAAAATAACAACAATTTCTACTTGAATTAGTCGCAAAACTCATAAAAATGAAAAATAAATTCTCACACACTCGAATTTATTTTCCATTTTCTACTCACTAGAAGAAAGTGTGAGTAAAGTGTGAATGAAATGGTTTATATTTTAAACATATTTCAATATTTATATTTGTATGAGTTAGATTTTTAAACATTAAAAGTGTGAGTAAAGTGTGAGTGAAATAATTCATATTTAAAACAGTGAATATTTATATTTGAATGAGTTTTAATAAAAATTTTGTTATAAAAATGAAGAAAGAAGAAGAAGAACCCAACTTTAAAATCGAAATCAATGAAACCAATAAATCATTTTCACAGTTTTACATTAAAAATTATATTTCAGCAACAAATTTAGTGTCCGCAAGGTATTATAAAATCGATAATATTACTATGATTAATCAATTATCATCAAATGAAACATATTTAATTACTGAACTAGTAGATACTTTTGATAATGGCGTTAAAAATCCTAAAATATTCAATACAGTTTTAAATTTTAAAGGAACTTTAGATGAAAACATAATTAATATTCTTAAAACTCCTTTCAATGAAAGGAATGATGATATAATACTTTCAAAAGATTACAATGATTTGATTAACTTAAGAATTGAAAAAAGACAATTATATTATTTCAATTTTGATAATAAACAAATTATCTATAATGAAAATTCATCAAATATTGGAATTCAATGTGAATTAGATAATGAAAAATCATTTAAAGATATTGCAGTTCAATGTAATTTAGATGATGAATTTAGAAAATTCAATCCTAATGAAAAAGTGCATTGTTATTGCGGAGGTAAATATTTAAAATCACATAAATCAAAGCATTATGAAACAATTAAACATAAAAACTGGTGTAAAGAGTAACAATTCTACATTATAATTATTGAATTGAGTTAAATGATTTAAATATCTAATAGACTGTTGAAATGATAAATTGTTTAACAGTTGAAATGTTAAATTGTTTGACAGTTGAAATGTTAAATTGTTTGACAGTTGAAATGATAAATTGTTTAACAGTTGAAATGATAAATTGTTTAACAGTTGAAATGATAAATTGTTTGACAGTTGAAATAATAAATTGTTTGACAGTTGAAATGATAAATTGTTCGACAGTTGAAATGATAAATTGTTTAACAGTTGAAATGATAAATTGTTTAACAGTTGAAATGATAAATTGTTTGACAGTTGAAATAATAAATTGTTTGACAGTTGAAATGATAAATTGTTCGACTGTTGAAATGATAAGACAGTTGAAATGATAAATTGTTCAACAGTTGAAATGATAAATTGTTTAACAGTTGAAATGATAAATTGTTTAACAGTTGAAATGTTAAATTGTTTAACAGTTGAAATGTTAAATTGTTTAACAGTTGAAATGATAAGACAGCTGAAATTTTCTCCTAAATAAATGGATGGTTTCATCCCAACTGGGAAAAGTGATTTGAAACATTATCTTGTAGCAGGAGGATTAATATTGGCGGCATTATACTTTTACTATGAAAATATTTCAAAAGATTTGATGAATGAAAATAATAAATTGAGTAAAAAATTAAAGAAGTTAAATGGAAACAATCACAGAAATAGAAAGAATAAAAAAGTTAATTTAGAAAATGATTTAGAGGATTAAAACAGCATCTTTTAATTTCATATATTTTGACTATAAAAATGAGTGAAAATATATTAAACTTATTACATCTAATATATAAAAATCAACAGAATATTAAATCGATTATTATGCTTACAGGTTTATTTTCATTCTCAGTTTATACTATAAAACAGTTGTTAGAATTCTATGATTGCTGTAAAATTAGATACACTGAATTAATAGAAAATATGAATTATATTTCAGATAGATTGAATAATATTAAATGCTGTGAAATATGCAATAAAAGATATAAAAATAAAAAGAGTTTGAGAAATCACATGTATAGTCATGAATTAGATGAGAAATTATATGAATCAAAATAAGAAATCGACTGTTAAATTAGCTGAAAATATAAAATATATTAGTTGAAATGTATTGTATACTAATGGATGAGTGGATGAGTTGGATGAGTTGGATGAATTGGAAGAGTGGAAGAGTGGATGAGTGTAACAGAAGTAATTTATGTTTTAATTCATTCAAGTATGATATTGTAAATTCTTTACACTTAACTAGGATAATACAAGAGTGATATTAGTTAGTTGGCTTATTCAATAAGAGAAACAATGGAATAATACATGAGTGATACTAACAGTTAAAGTTATTGAATTTCTTGTTAAATCTATTTGAATTCTAGTCAATTCTTGTTAACCAATAGGGCGAATAGAAATCAAATAGATTTGAATAAAAAAACAATAAGTTACATCAGTTAGAACCTTTATTATTTTTTAATTACTTCTGAGACTACAATTTCCATATGAATATAAATTTATAAAATAAAATCCTAATTCAAAATATTATAGAATTCACTGTATACTAATGGATGAGTGGATGAATTGGATGAATTGGATAGAATTCACTGTATACTAATGGATGAGTGGATGAATTGGATGAATTGGATGAATTGGATGAGTGGATGAATGGATGAGTGTAATAATATATATTCCATTGTTTCTCTTATTGAATAAGCCAACTAACTAATATCACTCTTGTATTATCCTAGTTAAGTGTAAAGAATTTACAATATCATACTTGAATGAATTAAAACATAAATTACTTCTGTTACACTCATCCACTCTTCCACTCTTCCAATTCATCCAACTCATCCAACTCATCCACTCATCCATTAGTATACAATACATTTCAACTAATATATTTTATATTTCCAGCTAATTTAACAGTCGATTTCTTATTTTGATTCATATAATTTCTCATCTAATTCATGACTATACATGTGATTTCTCAAACTCTTTTTATTTTTATATCTTTTATTGCATATTTCACAGCATTTAATATTATTCAATCTATCTGAAATATAATTCATATTTTCTATTAATTCAGTGTATCTAATTTTACAGCAATCATAGAATTCTAACAACTGTTTTATAGTATAAACTGAGAATGAAAATAAACCTGTAAGCATAATAATCGATTTAATATTCTGTTGATTTTTATATATTAGATGTAATAAGTTTAATATATTTTCACTCATTTTTATAGTCAAAATATATGAAATTAAAAGATGCTGTTTTAATCCTCTAAATCATTTTCTAAATTAACTTTTTTATTCTTTCTATTTCTGTGATTGTTTCCATTTAACTTCTTTAATTTTTTACTCAATTTATTATTTTCATTCATCAAATCTTTTGAAATATTTTCATAGTAAAAGTATAATGCCGCCAATATTAATCCTCCTGCTACAAGATAATGTTTCAAATCACTTTTCCCAGTTGGGATGAAACCATCCATTTATTTAGGAGAAAATTTCAGCTGTCTTATCATTTCAACTGTTAAACAATTTAACATTTCAACTGTTAAACAATTTAACATTTCAACTGTTAAACAATTTATCATTTCAACTGTTAAACAATTTATCATTTCAACTGTTAAACAATTTATCATTTCAACTGTCTTATCATTTCAACAGTCGAACAATTTATCATTTCAACTGTCAAACAATTTATTATTTCAACTGTCAAACAATTTATCATTTCAACTGTTAAACAATTTATCATTTCAACTGTTAAACAATTTATCATTTCAACTGTCGAACAATTTATCATTTCAACTGTCAAACAATTTATTATTTCAACTGTCAAACAATTTATCATTTCAACTGTTAAACAATTTATCATTTCAACTGTTAAACAATTTATCATTTCAACTGTCAAACAATTTAACATTTCAACTGTCAAACAATTTAACATTTCAACTGTTAAACAATTTATCATTTCAACAGTCTATTAGATATTTAAATCATTTAACTCAATTCAATAATTATAATGTAGAATTGTTACTCTTTACACCAGTTTTTATGTTTAATTGTTTCATAATGCTTTGATTTATGTGATTTTAAATATTTACCTCCGCAATAACAATGCACTTTTTCATTAGGATTGAATTTTCTAAATTCATCATCTAAATTACATTGAACTGCAATATCTTTAAATGATTTTTCATTATCTAATTCACATTGAATTCCAATATTTGATGAATTTTCATTATAGATAATTTGTTTATTATCAAAATTGAAATAATATAATTGTCTTTTTTCAATTCTTAAGTTAATCAAATCATTGTAATCTTTTGAAAGTATTATATCATCATTTCTTTCATTGAAAGGAGTTTTAAGAATATTAATTATGTTTTCATCTAAAGTTCCTTTAAAATTTAAAACTGTATTGAATATTTTAGGATTTTTAACGCCATTATCAAAAGTATCTACTAGTTCAGTAATTAAATATGTTTCATTTGATGATAATTGATTAATCATAGTAATATTATCGATTTTATAATACCTTGCGGACACTAAATTTGTTGCTGAAATATAATTTTTAATGTAAAACTGTGAAAATGATTTATTGGTTTCATTGATTTCGATTTTAAAGTTGGGTTCTTCTTCTTCTTTCTTCATTTTTATAACAAAATTTTTATTAAAACTCATTCAAATATAAATATTCACTGTTTTAAATATGAATTATTTCACTCACACTTTACTCACACTTTTAATGTTTAAAAATCTAACTCATACAAATATAAATATTGAAATATGTTTAAAATATAAACCATTTCACTCACACTTTACTCACACTTTCTTCTAGTGAGTAGAAAATGGAAAATAAATTCGAGTGTGTGAGAATTTATTTTTCATTTTTATGAGTTTTGCGACTAATTCAAGTAGAAATTGTTGTTATTTTAACATTTTGGAAAATTTCTCGGGCTCGACCTTTCGACCTTTGGTATGAAAGCCTATTACCCCTATTACTCCTACTACAGTGTCTGCACCAATGGGCCGGGACAAGCTGCGGGAAGCTATATCAAAACGACGAGGGGTGGATTATGGGTGTCCTCAATTGACGAGTAACAGCACCCAAATTAAACAATGAATACCGAATAAAGTATATGATGATATCGCTTTATTTTACGAAAAACTACCTTTCCATTCCGGTTTCTTTCCAAAACGGAAGCGTGTTCACAAAAATTACAAAAGAAGAGGGCGCCACAATACAGTGTTAACATCCAGTGGAGCCACCCTATCACACTTTCCCCGGGACACGAAAATATCGTCCCCGATATCTGTCCGTATGGTAAATATATTACATAACGTTCCTGCACACATAAAGCAAGCCAACATACAAATTGACAGGCGACAATTATATACGCTCTAAGCATACACAAAACTACTGGACTGAGGGTGAAAAATACCCTAGAATCAACTAATATCATCCCTTTTTTCCTAAAAATTTTGCGATTTTTTCTAAAATATATATACACAATATATCATACAGCTTCGAACAAACGTTTTTAACAGCGACATACGGATTTCAGAATATGCCGATATGAGTCACCTGGTAATCCTCGAAACGCATCGGCATTCTCCTTGTACGGCCCGATCGCCTGGGCGCTGGTTCATCACTGTGATGCTCTGTTTCAACTTCCATCTCCACGGGTTCGTCAATAACCTCTCCGGAAACCTCTGAACTAAATGGTCTTTCGTCACTGGATGTCGGCGGCAACTCAGCTATCGGGTATGCCGGAGATTCTGGAACCGGTGTATTATCCAGAGTATTAATTGAGGGTCCTTCATTCGACGTACCCGTAGAACTTGTAGATTCACTTCCTGGGTGTTCTACTGTGGTTCCTGCATCCTGGTTTACTAATACTACTTCACTTCCTTGATCTATCGTTGACTCTCTGGGGATCTGTAGGATGACGTCGGAAACACTTTCTTCATCTGAAACATCGATAGTCGGTTCATCAACAAGATCCTTGGTGTCTCGTTGTGGAGGTGACTCCGGTAACTTCACCTGTCTTGGTCTCTTATGATCTCTTGTCATCTCCTCACAATCCCTCAAAGGGAAGGCTAGTAAATGCAGCATATTTCAGTGAAGCGTACGCTTCTTCTTTGAATTTCTCCCCTCGATGACATAAACTGGAAAGTCCTCATCCGGTCGAGCTACAACTACAAATTCCTCATTCCCCCACTTGTTGGACAACTTTCCTTGAGCCTTTGGTCCCGTGTTACGTACTAATACTCTGTCCCAATGTTGATTGCACCGCCTTTTATTTGGTGATCATAGTATAAGCCGGATCTATCAGCCGCAGATACCATGTGTCGACGGGCTATCTCATGAGCTTGTTGGATTTCCTCTTGCAGATTTTCTCCAAATTTAGTCCTGCACCTCAATTTGTCTAATTGGAATATCCTATCGAGTTGTAACGTAGGCTCACGCCCAAACAGCAATCTATATGGTGAATATCCTGTAGTACGGTGAGGTGTATTATTGTATTGCCAGACGACCGTATTTAGATGTTTACACCATTTCCCTTTTTGATCTTCAGCGAGTAGCAAAAGTCTGCTCCGAAGGGTCTGGTTCATCTTCTCGACACATCCATTTCCCTCCAGATGATACGGAGACGATCTGCTTTTTTTCCATACCCAGCATGGTAGAATAACTCCTTCAACACCAGACTTTCAAAGTTTCTCCCCTGGTTGCTGTGCAGTTTCTTCGGTATACCGTACCGGACAATAAACTGACTATAAATCGATCTCGCAGTTGTTGTTGCCAGCAGATTTTTCGTTGGAATTACGACTGAGAACTTGGAGAAGTGGTCCGTTAAGACGAGTAAGTTCTCGAATCCTGCGGATGGTTCAAGTTTAAGGAAATCCATACAGAGAAGTTCCAAGGGTTCACCCGTGAGAATGGATTCCAATGGTGCTCGATCTGCAGTAGCTCAGTTCACTACACATCTACGACACGTATTACAATACTGCTCCACGTCGGAAAACATACCTGGCCACAGAAATCGTGAGTTAACGACAGTCCGCGTCTTGTCTCTACCAATGTGGCCGAGTCTGTCATGGGCCCAGTGGAGTATGAGTTCTATTTTATGGTAAGGTATCAACACTTGGTGAACGGGACCGCCTTCAACATTTTTCTTCCGAGTCAGTATTCCATCCTGCACTTCCAAGGAAGACAGGTATTTGACATAGCGCTGTTCCCAGCGATTCGCAAGACAGAACTTCTTGTTCTTCATGACGCATTCTTTCAACTTGCAAATAGTTTCGTCACGCTCCTGTAGCTCAATGATGTCCTCCGCCGGTAATTGAACGACTTGGAGACTCTCAGTCTGTGCAGCACAGCATACAGGTCTAGAAGTAGAAGCCGATGCACATACTGCCTGTATTACATCTTGATTTACCTTACGACTTAGAATGTCTGCGTCTGTCATGTTTTATTCCAGGAGTGTACACAATGTCCAGTTTGTAAACGGACAGCGATTGGAGCCAACGGTGGCTGGCGGCGTCTAATTTTGCTACTTTTAGCACATGAGTGAGGGGGTTATTATCCGTTTCAAAGGTGCATGACTGTCCGTACAGGTATTCATGGAAGACCTCTGTTACCGCCCATTTAAGGGCCAGGAACTCTAATTTGTGGACCGGGTAGTTGACTTCCGCGTTTTTTAAACTTCTGCTGGCGTAGCCTATCACCCTTCGTTTTGCTTCTTGTTCCTGGTAGAGAATTGCTCCTAATCCGGATCCGCTTGCGTTGCATCGGAGTAAGAATGGTTTATCGTAGTCGGCAAATCCGAGGATTGGAGGATTTACAAGATTGTTTTTCAATGTCTCAAAAGCCTTCATTTCCAATTCACCCCACTGGACCATTACGTCTTTTCCTTTGACGTTCCGTTTAGGAAGACCTTTCAGCTGTTCGGTGAACGGTTTTGCCACATTAGCAAAATCTCTAACATATCTTCTGTAGAATCCACTGAATCCGAGAAATTTTCTCAGACCCTCGATCGTATCTGGAGGTTCCCAATTCCTAATGGTCTCTGTCTTGGCAGGATCCGTTTCAATGCCCTTTTCTGACACTTTATGTCCAGGGAAAATCACGTCGGGCTGCATGAAGGAACATTTTGAAGCCTTGACATTCAGGCCAGCTTTCCATAGTCTTTTCAGTACTTCGTGTAATCGCTCAGCAGCTGCTTGGCCCCCCTTAGCGAAAATAATTATATCTTTTAAGAGCTCCCGCTCCTCATCACCTTTGGCACTAGCTAACTTGACACTCTCCAGAAATTCCTCATCAGTTAATACCTGTCTTCGGTCATCTCCCTTGTTATTTGATTCCGCTTCAATCGGCACTTCTTCGACCGACGATGCTTGGCAAATGATCGACTTAGCCGGAATGGTGACGTCCCTGTCTGTAAAATTTCGCACTTGTATTCCCACACGACTACACTGAACTTTAGAGACTTTGGATAATGTGGGCATAACACTAAGTCCATCTAGGCGGGCTTTGTCCGTCATCACCAATCCTTCCATATTTCTAACTAGCCCACGGATAGTAGATTCCGCGCCTGCAGGTATAATTACCGCAGACGTAGTTTTCACCAAGTTCAGACTTTCCTGTCTCCGATGAACCCCTGGAACTTTTAAATAGTCCAAGACATAAGTCCCAATGAGTAGTGGAACCTTTTCATGATACTCGGTTGGTTCTACGACGAACGCTATTATGGCTAAATCATCCACACCATCACGGTAATCGAGCTCCGCTATACCTTCATAAGGGAGTATTGAGTATCTCATCACCAGCTACTGTGCTCAATTCCACCGGCAGGGCTAAGTCTTCAACTGGATGAATCTCAACACTATGATGGTGTTATTGCAGATATCTCTTAGAAACAGTAGATACGGGGGAACCACTATCTTGGAGTGACATGCATGGTTGGTTCTGTATGTACACGAGCTTTTCGCGGCGTGGACCTACTAGTTGCGTCTTGGGTTTCTGGAGGCTGTCTCCATTTTCCGCCTGGCCCCGCCTCCCTGACCAGGTTCCTCTGCGTTTTCCGGACACTGAGCTTTCATGTGTCCTTTTACTCCACACCTGTAACATGTTCTTTCTTCCACCGGAACCGTGGGAGGTCGGTTCTGTGGACCACCATTCCTCCACCTCGATGGTCTCCAGGTCCGTTGCTCTAGTTCCAGTCTCATTTTGTTCATTTCTCCTTCCATCTTCCGAAGTTTGTTAAGGATCATTTGCATCTCTTCCGATTTGGTTGTTTCGTTTACCTTGGTCTCGTTTACGAAAGTTTTCCTTTTATTCCGAGGTGATCTACTCTGCCTCATGGCCATGGGTGATTCGCTTTCAACTTTCCGGGCCATGGTTACTAGTTTCCTGAAGTTGTACTCCTTTTCTTTGTACAGGCGGGTGGCCGCTTTCCCTTCTATAATTGACAGGCCTCTCCAGAACTGTATTTTAGCATATCGTCAGTCACCGGCACGGAGCCTCCCCCAGTAGCTTTTATTTTTGCAGCAATCTCCTCACGACTACTAGCATATATAGCAATGTTTTCGTCCTCTAGTTGTATGCACTGGTGAAACTTCACGAAAATCTCCTCAGGGTCTAAAACTTCCCCGTACATCAGCTCCATCTTGTCTAGAATTCTCATAGGTGTCAACTCATCTTCGTCCTGGTATAAGTTAGTCAACACTCATAAAGCTGCTCCTCTTAAAGATGAACGGATCGCACGGAGGCACGTCAACTCGCTGAGTGTGGTGTCCTTTATTAACCCTCTCACTTCCTGCTTCCATTGGATATAGGAGATTTCTCCCTTAGCTTCCACCCCAGAGAAGATGCCAATCCTGGTATTCTGAAGAGCCACTGCGGTTATCCCTTCAGCTGCTTTTACTGGTGACTTTGGTGAGGGCGATTCTTGTTCACCATAATTTAATTCAGCTTTCACTTTACGAGTGCTGCGGAAACTCTACTTTGCGCCCCCGGTTTCATGGCACTGAAACTCTTTACCATCAGGTCGACCATCGAATTATCCTAAGCTGTGCCCACCATATCTACCAAGAACTCTTCTTGTGACGGATCCAAAGGCAACACACGAAAGGTAATTAAAACGTCTGCGACATTCACACTTTTACCATGGGCTTTAAGGGCCATGTTCGAAGACCCCGCATGTTTGAATACCAGAAAAACTCCTTCCGGTACTTCTTTTATGGCTATAACTTTCCCACATTTCCTGAAGTATTCAGCGCAGTCGTCAGCTTGATGAGTTGTATGTATTATGATTGTGCGCCACCTGCATTTTCCGAAATAATGTTCATATAATTATTTGAAGGGACGATTGAACTCAATTATCAACGTACATCTGAATATGTAATAGACGGACGCCGGGCGCCGAAGGCGCCCGGAGGACGTCCCTTTGGTAAACGCGTATATGTGGATACTACGAAGTGTCTTCTTAACCGATTCTGACTAGCTGACAAAGTCAGAAAAAATGACGTCAGTTGACGTCCGGTTTGAAGTTCATGGGGAAATCGGAAGTAGAATTACGTCACGCTAAAATCCGGCAGCCCATTAACTAAAATCAGGCAATTTATGGATAGGGTTATTTCAGAGTTTATTTATTTCATGAAATTTCGAACAAGATTGGGTCGATGAATAGTTTAACAATGAACCGCGTTGATCGATCGAGTTCGAAAATAGCTGAAATCCCCTTAGCAACGGGAGCGAATTCATAATAAACAAACGACGCGCCGGCCGCGGCCCGGTGCCACGCGGTTCGGCGCGCAGGTTCGAATCCCGGAGAATTACGCTCTCTCGCGCGCAGCTGTCATTCCCAGCGGCAGCACTGAAATACACTTTTTTAATCAAAAGTAACGACCCTAAAAACTGCGGTGAGAGTCGCGTTAGAGTCGTAAAATTTCTCGGCCAGCGCGGCGGCGGATCGGCACGGCGTAGTCTCGCTCTCGAGCAGCAGCAACATCGCGGTCGGCAAAAACATTAGTCTCCGCCCCTTCTTCACCAAATAAGGAATTCGCAACCGCTGGCCGCGTGCACTGCTTATTTTGAACCGTATTCCCGGCGGATTAGAAAGAAATTTTTCGCAAGAGAAATCAATTTTCGTACTGACATTCGCATTTCCTGCTAATTCGAGTTTTTTCTAGCAGAAAATAATTTTCCGATTTGTGCGTTTCAAACGCGTATTCGATTTTTTTTCTTTTTGAAGGTAATTAAGAAATGCGTTGGTAATCTTCTCATCTTCCTTTTATTTCCAAATGGAGCTAATTTCTAAATTAACTACCAGGTCAAAATTCTTCAATATTGCAAAAACCCCTCTCAGTTTCCACCATAGAAATGTCATTGGTAACGGGTTTCACAAAGAGTTTTAAACCATTAAAAAATGACACTTTATCTAAACCGAAAGAATAATCTTTTTAGCAGACAGTGGTACCGAGACCTGATTTATAAGAAATTTTTCAAGTTTTTTTTCTCGCAAAAATTAAAATATTAAATTTCATTTGATCTTATAATATAGAATTATGAGGTTTGATTCATTTCTGAAATTTGGGCTTCTAATATATCAAGCCCAAATTTCAGAAATGAATCAAAACTTACAGTTACAGAGTTACAGTTTCATCTTCTTTCTTCCCACCCCTTAACTCGAGCATTAATTTTAAATTTTCCAAGTTTTGACTAAGAATTGATTTAATTTCTTCATTAATTCATTGCTTTGGGTTCAACTACAGTACAATTTCAATATGAAATATTGGAGTTGATTCTCTTTCCAGTTTCATTAACAACATTTAAGTGTGCTCCTTGTCACTGACAATATTTTGAGTGTTTTCGACTTCGTTACCCCGTACTTGAGGTTGTTTTCCAGTATGGAATTACACAACGACAATTGGCTTTAAACTCAACAAACATTATTAAAGAATGTTTCAAACAAAATGCTTTATATAACGACATGAATAAACTTGTTTTACAAAACAAGAAAGTACATTTTGAACTTTTGAATGGTCGAATCCCATTTATTCACAGTAACCTGTGATGTGGCGATTCTCGGAGCCCTCCTTCTTGATGACGTCACTAACAAGTGGTCACGGCCGTACGCGTGCACTCATTTCTTTGAAAATCTAGCTTCCCCGCGCAGCGGGACCTGGTGACGCTGCGCCCCGCCCCCTTCGCGCTAAGAAATATCTTATTCCCAGTCAGCAGAGACAGGTTCTAAAGATCACAGAGTGCATCGCTGGAGGGTTTCCGATCCATATAATTGAATTTGAATTGGTGCGGTGGCGCTCTCAATGCGGAAGATTTTGTCATTCGGAATTTTTCATTCGGCGACGGACGTTTATCGTTGTAAGTGATGTAATATGTAAAAAAATACAGGGAAACCTATCTCAATTTGTTTTTAGCGATGCAATGCAGCGGAACTAATAAGGAACATTTTTATATATAACATGACCATAGTACACTATCCTTGATGGAATAATAAGCTCCACTCGACAAACTCGTTCCCGTGCATTTTTATCTCTGTTTAAGCACACACACACACAGCCCCTCTACCTACCATCAATGTCTAACCCCTGTTCGACCAACTGCGGGCGTTCGAAACATAAGCCTAATTGTAAAAGATAAGCATTAATCTAAGTTAATGCTGCATCTTAATCATAAAACCTTAGAAAGATTATTCTATTATTTAGGCCTATTCAAATTTTCTGTCACCTACAACCACGTGGAAAAAAGACACAGTCAAAATTGTGCATCACGCTTTGACGAAGAAATTGGTTCTAGGCTATAAATTTTACGACTCAAACGAATCTTTTCCTCAACAAAGCCGCTTTTAATTTGATGCAAAATGTCATTTGCTTTTAAAATGTGTAACTAGGCCTAATCAAAAGGATATTTCAAAAGCAAACTTTGCCGGGCCAAGAGCCATATTGAATTCAATTTTTTCCGAACCAATATGCCTCTTTCATCGTAACATTATTTATCCTATTTCAAGATCTTAGGCCTACAAGTAGAGAGAGGGCCTATGTCGGGTTCAAATCGGAATTTTTTAAGATTTATTTCATTTAATTCCAGTTTTTCACTGTAGATTATCAAAGACATGTGGCGTTGTGGGAGTTCATAGTTGTTTGATAATCCATCATTTGTAAGTGTAAAGCTATTTGAGGGATTCGAAACAGACATTTTGTAAATTTTGTAGCTTTATTACGTTTAATTCCAGATGTTTATCATGACACGTTTCATTTTGGGGGTTTGTCAGCGAATTGGTATGCTGTCGGCAGAAGTAGTTTGATAATTCGTTTCATGTAAGTAAACAGCTATTTGAAGGATTCGAAACCGAAATCTGTATTGTGAATTTTTTAGTTGTATTTTTTTTTTGATTCTCGGTGAATAGGACATGATTCATTTTGGGAGTTTGTCCGCGAGTTTGTATACTGTCAAATGAAGTTTCTTCGTCAATTTGTCTTATGTAAGTATCAATCTATAGGTTATTATTAGGGGTTCGATACAGAAATTTGGTGAATTCCTCAGATTTATTTTAATTTATTCCAGGTTGTCATCAGAAAAATATGTACTCTATTTCATAGGTTGGTCTTTGATTCAAAACTAAAAATGGATGATAGTTCTAAATGACCAATCTAGTAAGTATGGCTCACTCGTCTTTTAGAATAAGAGACCTATTGCATTAATCCTTCAATTCAAGTTGCTATACAACCTTTTATACAGATATTTACCTTATCAATATAAACATGTATTTGCCATTAGCCATACAATTCAGTAAAACTTTTCCCGTCCAGATTTTGAAACATCATTTGACTCAATTTTTCCTCCTGGCAAATTGCTTTAGCTCATTCCAATGTTCGCAGTAAAAGTGAATTGTAGCATGTATGATTACCATCCATCAATTTTGTCTTGTTTCGTATTTTTAGCGAAAATCTCGAAAAAGTCTGACGTCGAGGCAGGTGGTGGCCAGAAAAAGGTATATTCTTGGGAAATATTTAAAGACGCATGGCAAACACACTTATTGTTCACTTTTTTCCTATCCTTATTTTGAAATTGAAGTATTGTAATAAACTATTGATTTATTTTTGTTGATCAACGCAACTAATTTTTGTTGTTTTCTTTCTTAATTTACATTTGAATTGGATGGTCATCTTGCGTAAGAGTTAGTTTGTCATCGAAGCAATACAGTCTAACTTGTTGACGTCTCAGATGCAGCGGGGTAGGGCGGTCGTTATATTGTGGACTTATCCAAATTACACTTACACAGCCCAACGTGTTTCAGTGTGTAAACTCTGTCGTACTCGGCATTATAAGACAATGAGGAATTGAGTTTTAGTCACCTGAGCCCTCGGCTTGATTCGAAAAAAAGACCTTAACTGACTTCACAGAATTTGATTATGAGTCAAGGATTTTCTAAATTTCTGAATGCTTTCTCTGGTTTTAAGATCAATTCAAATTCAATCTTCAAAATATTTTATTGAAATTAATCTACTGAAGACAGATTTTGAAATGAAGGATATATCCAGGCAAATAATTACAGCAAAATCAACTGATGATCATGAAGGTGAAGTTTTCATTCATCTTCGGCTAATTTGTCTACCCCTGATGATTGAAGCATTTTGGTTACTCGCGCCAATTAGTCAGCCAGAGTTGATTTTCATGCCATCTGACCTCTTTCCATCTGTAATTAAGCAATCAAATGTAAGAATTACTTAGGTAAGGAGCGAAATAATATATAGATATCTTAGGAGACTATTTGAAATCATGAGTTTGTTGTGAAAATCTATTACTACAGTCTCGTAGAGCATAGACACCAAGCCACGTGGCATTGGTATTTTAAGGGCTATTCAGTTTACTCCAAAAATAGGTCAATGATTAACATTAAAAAGCTTCATATCAAGGGTATGTCGCAGGACTCGTGACGCCCATGAATTATCATCCCATAATTACAATGAATCCAATTCTGCATGTACGTTAGCACGACTGATTACTAATCCAAATATTGCATTACAAAAAAACAATTACGCAAAACGTCAAGTACTTACAGCATCTGAGACAGTTGCGCTTCAGTTAGAGAGTTAAGTTACGTCTTTGGCTGTCAATGTCGAAAAAGCCTAATTTGAAACATACATTTGCGCACTGTATTCCTTCAAGAATCCGCAAAGGAATTGAAGATCGTAGTGACCAGTTCATTCCACGAATAATAGCTGGAAAGAAAGTAATCAAAATAAATTGTCATGCACATTCAGTGTAAACCAGGCCATAACTAGCTGCTATTAAGGAATTCCACTGACTGGCTCTACCCATTATATTATATGTCGCAGGACTCGTGACGCCCATGAATTATCATCTTATAATTACAATGAATCCAATTCTGCATGTACGTTAGCACGACTGATTACTAATCCAAATATTGCATTACAAAAAAACAATTACGCAAAACGTCAAGTACTTACAGCATCTGAGACAGTTGCGCTTCAGTTAGAGTGTTAAGTTACGTCTTTGGCTGTCAATGTCGAAAAAGCCTAATTTGAAACATACATTTGCGCACTGTATTCCTTCAAGAATCCGCAAAGGAATTGAAGATCGTAGTGACCAGTTCATTCCACGAATAATAGCTGGAAAGAAAGTAATCAAAATAAATTGTCATGCACATTCAGTGTAAACCAGGCCATAACTAGCTGCTATTAAGGAATTCCACTGACTGGCTCTACCCATTATATTTAGGGCCTAAATCTATTCTAGGCGCATTCCCCAAAAAAGCTAGGCATTAAGTAAGTAGCTAACAATGATCATTGCTTCACCGAGTAGGCCCACTCATTTGCTACCACACTCATATTATTAAAGAAATCATTTAATACATTCCCTGGTTCACGGATTCTCACCTTAAAATACATAAACTCCGCTGTCGTTGTTATCGATCCGAGTCGTCAACTGAACGCAGAAGTAAAATTCCGTGTGAAAATTCCGACAATTTCTGTCCATATCACGTTGATTTGAGCCCGAAATCTTCAGGAAATGTAGCCAACGTAAATTGATTTACGAATAGAATTAATCAATTGACTCATTTTAGAAATCATGGTTTCGTGAAATTCATTAAAGTCCTAAAACTCGCGATAAATTTAAGCCGAAAATGATTTCAACCATCCACCATGTTGTTTCATTAATAAAACAATTGTTGCGCGCCGGCGCTGTACTGCGATAATGCATGGTTTCACTGGGATTCGAACCCTCAACCTCTCAGTTGTGATTCGAACACCTTATCCACCCTGCCACAGGACAGAACGCGTCTTTTACCGTTAGTGGGAGTACGCGACACGGCGAGTGGCCATTGCTACTTTCATCCGGTGTTATCTTACAGTAAGTAATTTTAAGTTTAAAATAGGATGGAGAGTGCATAGATAGAATCAACGCGGAGAGAATGAGGGTTATATTATTATTCTACATTTCGATTAGAAGCTGTTAGTTGTCGAATCTGATAGATGAATTTTATGTGCTGAAAAAAGTGGAAAATATGTAAACAATAATAATAATAAACAGAATTACAAGAGGATTTTCGACGAAAGTCAGAAAACCCTAAATATAGCTGCAAAGCAGCGATAACGGGTTTTCTGCTGTCTTAGAATCCTGTTCAACGGTGGATTTCGACAAAGCATTTGATAAGACACAACATCAGCCATTACTAAACAGGCTATTAGGAAACAGTATCAATGATAGGTCGCCCAAATGGCTCAGCAGTTATCTCTGAACGAAAACTTGTAGCCGAAATCAACGGAATCTTGGAATAAGTCGGTCTAACTAGTGGAGTCACGCAAAGTAGTATCCTAAGTCGTCTTCTGTTTAATGTCCTGACGTACACAGTAGGCTAATCCAAAATATACCAGACCGAGTAAATTTCCAAAACGACCTTAACACGCCGTTCGACCAAAAAACTTAATGTTCCGACAAGAAAATCTTGTTCAAATGAAAACAATTCTGTTTGATCGAACAATACACTTTTTGTTTGAACCAAAACTTTTCTTCATTCTGACAAAAATGTGTTCGAATAAAAAGCTATGTTTTTGTTGAAATGAAGAACCTTTTATCCCGGCAAAGAAATTTGGTTGAGCGAAAACAACTTTTTTGGAACGAATGTTTGAATGAAAACAATTCTGTTCGATTGAACGAAATACTTAATACTTTTGGTTCGAAGAAAAAACTTTTTACAATATACTTGTTCGAACGAAAAACTTAATGTTTTTGACAAGAAAATTCTGTTCAAATTAAAACGATTCTGTTCGATCGAATGATTGTTCGTACGGAAAACCTTTCGTTTGGACAAAAAAAAGTTCAACTTTGTTCTAACGATTTTTTCAAATTGGTTCAATCGAACAGAATATTAATCATTCGAACAAAATAAATTTCGTTCCGACGAAAGGATTTTCAAGCGAAAGGTGTTATGAACGAAAAAAGATATTTCTGGGGCTCCGCAGTAACTTAAAGCCGGACGTAGGTAGGCCTTGCGACACGATGCGATCCTCGCGTTGCATCGCAAGTTTCGCTGCAAGTCGGTTGCGATACGATTGTCAGCGACTGTGTGCGACTAGTTTCTGCCAGTCGCAAGACCGCGTAGGTCGGTTGTGACAGCCGTGTCGCGTCGCAGAAAGTAGAACACGTGTGACTTCTTGTGACTGGCGTTGCTGACAGTCGCAACCCGTCGCAAGGGAGCGTAGGTCGATGAGTCGTTGCGACACAATCGTCGGTCGGTCGCAGTGAATGGCGTCGCAGTGAGTCACAAGCCGTCGCAAAGCCGACCTACGCCCGGCTTAAGTCATTAGCAATTAATGAAATACCTGTTCCATTTATGATGAAGAACTTAAATGAAAAGTCTGGCTTATAAAGCTGTCTGCTCGGACGATATTTTCAAAAAAAACTCTTCATTTTTTCCAATAAAATTGATAATTGTGATTGATCGTTGCAAATCAGAACCAGTTAATCACTAATTAACATGCATTTTGATAAATCTGATTCTCCTTCACAGTGAACTTAGCTTTAACCTAGTAGAGGCTACTAGCCTATGTAGGCCTATGTATATGCGTAGGCCTAACATCCGGACATAATGGTCGTAGGCCTATTGAATAACAACCCTCCTAAATATCGTAAATTTTGTTTTGAAGTTCAATCCAATGAGTCCGTTATTAAACGCAACAATTATACTGTGTTTGTTTGAGACAGTAAAGGTCAGTTAAGGTCGCGTAAAACTCGATAAAATCTTCAAGCGACACAGCGAACGATCTCCTTTCCTCCACAGCGAACGCTTACTCCGAATGTCAAGTGTGAGTCCAGCATACGGATAGGAGTGTGTTATATACTTGTTGTTCCGTCGTTGGCGGTCCGTGTTTTAGTGTAGACAGTTATGGAGAATATATTCTGAAACCGTACTCTAATAGTTGGCTCCGTTTTTGAAGTTCTACTGGATATTTCTCTCTAATATTATATTCCTGCGATTGATGAGATGAAACATATGGTCCCTCGGAGGCGGATGATGTAAAGATTTGATGTTTGGATGACTACAGATGACCAAAATTTGATGTTTAAGCGAAAACACGTGAGTCGACGTCGTGTTAATTTCTGATGAAACGAAAAATTGATAAAAATCTAACTATTGATGCAGAATTGACTTGAATACGAATTAATACTGTCGAAAAATTGTGTGCTTGTAGTATTAATCTTAAAAAGTCAGTTTCGAGAAAAATAAAGCAGGGTGCTGATGAAAATTTGATGGATTGCTAATTACCGAAAGAAGACGATCGAGATTGGAATATACCGACCAGAAAGATACAAAATTTCGTAATTGACCATGAATGCTGAACAGAGAAGAGATTTTGAACTTAGAAAACGAAAAAGGACACCACTCAAAGCAAAAATCACAAGAGTGAAGTCCAAAATTGATGAAAAATTGTTAGATCAGAAGAAATTAGATGAGAAGGAATTACAAAAATGCAGATGGGCATTAGGGGAATTAGCTGATGCATTTAAAGCAATCTCAGAATTAGATACTGAGACATCTGAAATTATTCTGGAGATCGATGAAGTGGAGTACAACAAATTTGTGTTAGAATCTGATGAATATTTAGAAGAATTGTCCCTCTTTATATTCAACCTTAAACAGATTTTAGAACAGCGAGAAAAAAGGCCGGCAGGTATTGACAAGAGCCAGGACAAGACAAGAAGACCACATCGACAAGTAGAATCGACCTCAGATGAAGAAAGCGACGAGAAACGTCATTCCGATACTTCAACGGAATCAGAAGATGATAAACCACAACGTAATGTTTTTCAGGGTTTGAAAAAACCAGAATTATCAACATTCGATCGTCAAAAGGAATACTACCATGACTGGCGAAACCAATTTGATGTTTTTGTAGGGAACACAAAGCTACCCTCAAAAACGAAGATGATGATGTTAAAAAACTGTTTAAAGGGGAAAGCATTGAAAATCATTGGTAACCTTGGTTACACAAAAACAGAATATGAAGCAGCCTTGAAGAAATTGGAGCTGAAATTCGGTGGTGAAAAACGTCTCATTAGACAGCACTTAGATAGATTAATGGAAACAAGCTCAATTACAGAAGGGAATAATAAGGCATTGGAAATATTTTCAGATAGACTATGTGACATGGTCACCAAATTATCCTTGAAAGGGAGTGGAGGAGAGTTCGAAACTGACAGTGCCTTATATATTCAAGTTCAAAAGAAAGTACCAGAAAAAATGTTGGTAGACTTTCATCGTCATGTTAAGAGTTCTGGAAAATCGGATGACCTCCAGGAATTTTCGAATTGGCTGGCAGAAGAGGTAGCATATTTACTTGAAGCTGAAGAAACAAAAGGGTCTAGTACTAGAATTCCCAGAGAAAAAAAGACGGTCTTTCAGTACTGGTCTTATGAGAAAACAAGGTTGTTACATATGCGGAAAGAACCACAAGTTGACGGAATGTGATAACTGGACGAAAATGGCTGTAGGTGATCGATGGGAACGTGCAAAAATGTATAGTATGTGTTTTAAATGTCTAAATAAAGGACATAGAAGTTGTCAGTGTAGAGAAACCAGATTCTCTGGATGCAGAATTGAAGGTTGTCAGGATAATAAGCGACGCCATACACACCTTCATCACCCTAAGGAATCTAAACATAATGCAAATGAAGAGCTGAACCCTCAGGAGGTGAACCCTCATGCAACACATCAAAGAGGTAGATGTCCTCCGGGGCGAGTAGCTTTGAGAATAGTGCCGGTTAGATTGGTTGGCGCTCGAGATCAAGAAATAATCATCAACGCCTTCCTGGATGACGGATCTGACTCATGCTATATATCTGATGATGTAGCAATTGCTATGGAGTTGGAACGGGAGTCAGAACGCCATATAACAATGAATACTCTGGCTGGTGCGAGTGAATTGAAAAGTCGAAAAGTCAGTGTGAAACTGAAAAGTTTGGATGGGAAGGTTGATGTACTGCTTCAACCATGGGTGATGGACTCTATGTGTAAGGGTATCAAACCAATTGATTGGAGGCGACACGAGGCTGATTGGGGACATTTGAAGGATATTGAGTTTCCAAAACTACCGTCTACTGAAGTAGACATGTTGATAGGTGCAGATCAACCGGAATTGATGGCGGCCATTGAATAACGTCGTGGTGATGTAGGGGGTCCAGTGGCCCGGAAAACCCCACTGGGCTGGACAGTGATTGGAAAAGTTTCAAATGGATTTAGTGAAAACCAGAGTTTTACGACAACTCATGCGTATAGAACTGAAGTTAGGTCCTTCGATATAAGAACTGATGATTGCTTGAGAAAGATCTGGGATCAGGATCTAGATTGCGGAAACCTCCATTAAAAAAGTCGGAGATAGATATGAAGTCCAAATTCCCTGGAAAGAGGAGAAGAGGTATTTACCGAATAATTTTGAAGATGCTAGTAAACGCCTGATGATGCTGGAAAAACGGTTTTTCAAAGACGAGGAGATTGCTCGACGATACAGAGATGTGTTTATGGCGAACGTAGAGAAAGGTTATTTGCAGAAAGTGTCAGATGTTGACTTAGAGAAAAATAGTAGCTGGTTTCGACCACACTTTCCAGTCGTTCGTGAAGATAAGACAACAACAAAAGTTCGCATTGTACATGATTCTGCTGCCAAAACTGGAAATATGAGTTTGAATGATGTTATGATGAATGGCCCTAATCTACAGAATAACATAGTAGAAATATTGATTATGTTCCGAACAAAACCGGTGGCATTGGTAGGGGATATTAAGGAGATGTTTTCTCAGGTCCAAATGTTTGAAGATGATCGAAGGTACCATCGATTGTTATGGCGTGATGATACACACTCGCCAGTTGAAACTTATGAAGCAACTAGATTGATGTTTGGGGACAAGGCTTCGCCATTTCTGGCACAGTTTGTTTTGAGACATCATGTAAACTGCAGTGAAGAAAACCCAAGAGTGTCTGAAGTTATTCACAAGCAAACCTATATGGACGATTTAATTACATCAGTGGAGAATGTTGTGGATGCGACCACTCTAAGAAGCGAGTTATCATCTGTATTATCTGCTGCAGGATTTGATGTAAGACGATGGTGTAGTAATGTTATGGCTGTTTTAGATGGCTTACCTCTTGGAGATATTGAGGATTGCTTGAAGATAGTTGACAAAGACAATGCAAATATGGAGACTTTGGCTGTACGATGGTTTGCAGTGGGAGATTACTTGACGTACTCAACTCCGGCTAGTTGCGGTAGGCGTGGAGTCCCGACAAAGCGTAGTCTGTTGAGTTGTATTGCCACACTCTTTGATCCACTGCAGTATTTGGCACCAGTTGTTATACCCATCAGCATCTAGGACGTCTTCTTCAAGCGTCAAGACTGCAACCAGTTCATCATTCAAAACATCGATCTGATTCACTGTAGCGTCAATCTCCAACAGGACGCACTTCAGCTCCTCGGGTCTAGCGCTTATCTCGATCAAATCATCGGCTTTTTGACACTGGCGAGTCAGAACGCCCTTTCTTGCACCACGGGTTCGACGGAGTTTCTTCAGCTGGGCTTCTATTTCGTTTGTCGACATCTATCTGGCTCGAGGGACCAAAAATGTGGAATACGCGACCACCAGTGAAACTGACAACGACGACGACGACAGAAAACTAGATGTCCAGCTGGAGAGAGATCTTTATTTGACTGCCCAGTACAAATTCTACACAGGTTTATATACAGGCAAAAATCATGAAGTATTAAAATAGCTTTTATCAAAATAGTGCCGGTTTAGGGTTTTTAACAATATAATATACTAGGTAACCGATCAATTTAGAGAGGACTGTATGGTAGGTTTTAGCCAAATGCTATGAATTAGAGTTCAACAATTGGATTAAATAAACACAATAAGATCAGAAGTTACAACCGAGGAATATTCAATAAATGTCTCTAACAGATGCAGTAATTCCGGGTAAAGCTGCAGCAGATTTTTTAAAAAGTTCCCATAGATATTTTGCTAATTTCTTTAAACCATCCTTTATCTTGTATAGAATTATTATTATTCGGTGGTTTATCCGGTTTATTAGGTTTTGGTGTAGATTTTAATGAATTTGATATTGCTAAACCTATTGTTGTGAATACCATAGTTACAGCTGTTAAAATTGAAAGAATTGTTATACCTTCTAGTTTAAATAATAATCTTATTCTATCTTTCAATGATTTTTTAGAATCTGGTTTTATTATTAAATCTTTAAAAATAACTTTTAATCTATTAATATTATAATCATATGATTTTATAATAATTTAATTTCTTCTTTCTGTAATTCTATGTTTTATTCTAAATCATCTTTTTCTTTTTCTAAATATGCATTTCTTTTTTTTAATTTAATTTCTTCAATACCTTTATTATCTATATCTAATTTTAATTGTTCTATTTCTTTAATTTTATCAGTTCTATCTTTTTCTAAAGTTCTAATTTTAAAATCTCTTATACTTTTATCATGCGCAAATTTATCAGCTTCATTTCTAATACTAATAATTTCTCTAATTGCTTTATCAGAAAATATGTTTAAATCGTCTAATTGTTGATCTGTTGCATCAAGTAACCCATTTGGTAAAAGTTTTTCAATTTTAACTTTATTTGATTTAAGTTTACCAGTTTTGGAAGTTATATTCTGTTCAGAAGTTGTTTCTGTTTCGAAATTATTATTGATTATTTCAAATTATTCATTAATTCTTTGTTTAAATACTCTTTTATTTTGATTTATTTCTTCTTGTGTAACATTTTCTATTTCATAACTATTACTTATTCTTTTTATTCTAGATGGTTCTAAATTACTCAAAGTTGATTCTGCTAATATTTTATTTGATTTTTATAAGAGATATCAATATGATAATCATGTTTCAAATGATAGTAATATTCATCATCTAAAGATTTTAATTCTCTAACTAAATACCTAGCACCTCTATCATTGATATTATATCCAGATCTTTCAAATATAGGTTTGAAATTATAAATTTATTCATTATATTCTAAATTTTGTTTTATTAAATCTGGATTTTCATTTTCGGGATTTATTCTCGATTTAGTTCTTCTATCAAACTCGTCTGTTGAAGGGGCTTTAGAACCACTATCTGCTAAATTAGAATTATATGCTGATCGACCATCACTATCAATTTTAGTTTCATTAATATCAGGTTGTGGTTCATCAGGTATAAATCCTTCATTATTATTTCCCATTTCTCCCACTTCATAAGCTTCTCCACCTTCTACATCCATTTATATCATATAAAAATTAAAATTTAAAATATAATATTCCTCCAATTACAATTCCTGTACAAGATATAGCTAATTTAGTATTTTCATGAGATTTATTATCATTATAAGTTTTAATTATATCATGTTGAATAATATCAGTTTTCATATTTTCTGATGAATTGTAATATTTTATTTTAGAATCATTGATTAATTTGATATTCTTTTTTTTTAGTTTCAGTTGATTGAATATGTTTTTTAATTTTTTCACCTTCCATTAATTTTGGAGCAGTAATAATCTTTTTATTTATATCATTTAATCCAAACTTATTATATATTGTTGCAGTTTTAATTAGATTATTATAACCAATTATATTTCCCATCTTTAATATTAAATCATCAGAAATAATTAATAAATTAGGTCCTATACAATAATTTAATCTTACATGTGATTTATCTAAATAATTTTGATATCTTATAATGTTTTCTGGAATTGATCTATTTTCATCATTATGAATGAAATCTTCACTTTAAATTGTTTTTGTGTATCAAATGATGTATTTAAATTTCTAATTATTGGGGATCTTGTTTCAACTTGCGCACCTAGAATACATATCAAATAAGTTCTAATTTTCGGATTGATTTATTATTTGTATACCAGCTTTAGTAAATCCTTCACTATTTTCGAAAATAAAATAAACCCAACCATTATTATTTTCTTGTTTTAAATTATCATAGAATTTCGGTAATTTATTGAAATTTAATGTTTCTAAATCCTTAGTTTCTATTTTACCATAACCTAATTTATTATTATAGATATTAAAAAAAGTATCAGATGGTATGGGAAGTGCACAATATTCTGCAATCTTTTTAGGGCAAGGAGGTGATCTTATTGTTCCAAGTTTTGTTCTAAAATCAGAATGGGTCTCTTATTCATTTAATAAAGGGGTCTCTTATTCATTTAATATCAATCTTATTTGAAAATAAGTATGAAATCTAAATAAACTTTGAATCAATTTATATTTTAAATTATTCAAATGATCATTCCAACTAATTCCACATCCTGTTGTTGCACAAAAATCAGCAAAATTTAATTGGTTCTGCCATTACTTCATATTAGATTTTAATAAACATTGTTTTTCATCTTTCGATTTTCTAAAATTAATTAAATATACATGAAATATATTTTTCATCTTTGCATTAAAATTATCAGTTTCAGCAAAATAAATATCTAAATTAATTAATGAATTCAAAACAAAATTTCTATATGTGATATTTTTATTAAAATCTATTGCTGGAATATTATATTAATTGATTTATTATATTGAAAAGCTTTTGGAAAACTATCTACCATTTATATGATAAAAAAATTAATAATTTATTAATACTTTTAATAATTTATCTTGTTCTTCAACTGTTATATTACCATTTAAACTCATTATATAATCTAATGTATTTTTTAGTTTATTGGTTTCTTTTAAATTAGATTTTATTTTTTCTTTATAACTTTTTATATTTAATTTTGAACTTATTCCGGTTAATACACTTGATGATAATCCTAGCACGCCAATTGATATAGCTAAAGGTGTTAATTGACTGAATATTGCTAGAAATGTTATTACGGAACTAATTGTAACTGAACTACAAATAATAAAATAATATATAATTTTACTTTTTAAATATTTTTTCTTTTTTATCTTTAAGTCACTTTCAAATTCTAATATTTGTATTTCCAAATATAATTTTAATTTAGTTTTATTTATATCATGAGGAATAATATCAATATTATCATTTTATCAACCATTTATTTAGAAAAGAAATTACTAATTAGTAAATCTATATGCTACAAATATAACAATAACTGTTCCACCTAAAATCCAAATTATTTCATATTTCTTCTGTTCACTACTTGGTGTATAATAATCTGATAATTTAGGTTTATATACATGTAATTTTTCTTTATTTGTTACTGCGTTATATAAACTCATAGCTTCATCGACTGATTGAAAATCTCTATGTGCAATTATCTGATTATATAATTCTTTATTGATGTAATCCATATAGTTTTGCCTCTTTCATCCATATTCTTCTGCAGCTTTATTATATTTCTCTAATGCTAAGTTATGTATTCTTTGTTCTCCTAATGAACTATTTTTATCAATATGCTTAAACAAATATCCACCACCAGTAAATGCCAAAGCGTTAACAATTGCCGATCCTATAATAGTTATAATTGCAGATTCCATTTATTAAGTAAAAAAATTACGCATTTATATAGGAGGAATATATTTCTGTTTTTTTATATAATCAATAGTTAAATTAGATAAAGTAACTGCTAACGTTAATTTTAAAATATCATTGTTATCAAATCTATCAACATTAACACTTCCCATTCTAAATACTTTTTTTAATACCATTGAATAACTAACAGTTCCAACTGAAAGTAAGGCACCATTATATAATCCAGTTATTATCCACTTATTATCACTCATTTATTTACCAAAATAATACCTATCTTCAAAAATTTAGTTAACTTAGTTATAATTATTTCAACATTTATTTCATTACTACTTTTATGATTATCATATATTTTAGATAATATGTTTTTAATATCATCGATTATTCCATCTTCATTCAATTCATAATATTCTAAAGGCGTTTTCATTAAATCAATTACTTTTTCTATATTATAATTTTCTTGAAATTTCTTCTTATAATCATTAATGCATTTTAAATGATTTACTTTTAATATCAGTAATTACATCATTTAGTTTAATTCTCATTTCTTTACCACGTTTAAAATCAAACCCAAAACATATACTCGGTCCTCCTGTTATATTCATATTTATATAGTGAAAAATTACTCTTTACATCTTATAACTAATTCATAAATTACAGGAAAGTTATTCAAATCAATTAAATATCCATTATGATTTCTAATTTCTAATTTAAAATTATTAAATTTTGTAATGCATGTTTTGAAATCACATTCTGTTAAATTATAATGTATTTGCATTCCAAATTCTTTAACATTCTTCAATGGTAAAATATTTAATACACTAGAATTACAAGTTGTATCTTTAGTTGCTTCGACACAATTTACAATTCACACAATCTACACAATTCTTAAATTCCCTATCTAATTGTACTAGTAAATTATGTGATTTATAATTTATCAGTCTTCTTGAATCAACAAATATTCTGTATTCTTTTAATTCTACCATTTATTTTACATATTTTATTCGAAATCTATTTCATGGTGCCCTTTTTCATTCTTACCTTTATATATGAAATAGAAATCTCCAGAACATAATTCTTCTAAATCTTCACTTGATAATCTATGAAATCTATCCGGTAAATATGTTCTGAATTTATATTTATTTCCTTTTAATCCTTCATATTCTAAGTGGATAACTAATTTATCTCCATATTTGTTAGTAACTGTATCAATATTAGTAATTAAATATTTTTTATGAATTGTTAGTTCATTTAACTTCTTAAATTTATAATCTACAGATTTAGCATTTGTGATATCTTTTATTCTATCTAGAAATGATTTGTTGTTCTCACTTTGTGCTTGTTTACTCTCCATTTTAATAACGTATTTTTTATTAAAATTTGATTAACATGTAATAATCCTTTTCATAATCTCATTCTCTTTTGTTTCTTCTCTTTTAAATTTTAAGTATTCATCTAAATTGCAACCATACGCGACTGTATGAATTCCATCATCTAAAGTATATCTTTTATCATCGAAAGGAATCAAATTTATCCTCTCTATCTCTTCAATAAACATTTCGTCTTCTGATCTTAAACATTTCATCTTATGTTTTCTAACTTCTTCATTGAATATACAATTGATGTAATCTTTGAAATGAATATTCTTTTCTACTACGCTTTTGGTAATTCCTTTTAACTTTTTAGCTTCATGTTCCTTAGTTCTATAACTATACATTTTAGATCGAATTCCAATGAACTCTATCATTTCTACACCTCCTAACTCATCTTT
Source organism: Tubulanus polymorphus (assembly GCF_964204645.1). Lineage (NCBI taxonomy): Eukaryota > Metazoa > Nemertea > Palaeonemertea > Tubulaniformes > Tubulanidae > Tubulanus > Tubulanus polymorphus. The sequence continues at coordinate 7,911,549 of NC_134034.1, forward strand.
GAATTTACCGGGCACCGTTTTATTATCATTGTTAAACATTGTTCATGATCTTTAGGATAATTACTCAAGTCGAAATGATGTTTTAATGTTTTTAAATCATCTGTTATATTATTAGTTTTTATCTTTAATATGTAACTGTCGGTATCAAAATATTAGATTTCTATATGCTTTTCTCCAAAATGAGGTTGTAATACGTTATAGTAAAATTCATACATAAGTAATTTTGATATTTCTAAAACTGAAGCACCAACATAAATTGGTTTATTTAATTTCATAGAAGTTCTCTTCATTTTAACTGCAGCTAAATTTTCATCAAATATTCTGTAACCGATAAATTTAGGATATGTTTGTAAATGTCTAATTCTTTTACCATTGCTAACTAACTCAATATCATTTCTATTTCTGATATTCTCACAAGTTTTTCCATAGAATTCATTAACTTGAAGAAATCTTTTTCGAAATCTGTTTTAGCTTTAGTTCTCTGTTTGGTGTTAAAATCTATATATTTTTCTAACCATTTAGATTGACTGAATGAAATATATCTATGTACTTTTTTAGGATCATTCCTTGATTCAAATAGAATTTTAACATCCGATAATGCACTACATAATTATATTTATCTTCCTGAGTTACCATCAACTTTTCTGTATGAATATGATTTTCAAGTTTAATTCTTTTTTGATAATTTGATAATTCTTCATGCGTTAAAGTTTTATGTTCGGGGCAGTATGCTAGATTTCTAGATTTAAATTTTTTATCTTCAGGATATTCTAAATCTACAACAAAAAAGTAACCAGTATCTGAATCATCTGCAATATCTAGAATTCTTTTCTTCCAATCAAATTTCTCAATTTGTAAAAACTTCAGTTATTTGAAATACTCCATAAGGCTGAGGCTCCATCATTACCCAACCATATAAATTATTTGCATCTATATATAATAACATATCCAGGGATATCATTTACATTGAAATATCTATCACCTAATACACCTGAAACACCTCCTCTTATAGATTTTTCACATAATAATAATTGATCTATATTTGTTAACAAATCCATTTTATACCTGTAAATTTCAAACCACAGTCCCAAGTTAAACCTGGTGATGAATAACAATGACATGGATCAACATTAAAATATTTTAGATTAACGTCTCTAAACCTTTCATATATATTAGCTAATAATGATACATCTGATTTTAGATATAAATCTACTAATTGTCCATGATTTTTCATTCCAAAATGATTCCAAATATTCAATGTTCTAATATATACTTCATTTTTAACATATTCATTTTTTAATTCATCACAAAATTGTTCTTTTAATAATTCAGTTATGTTGAAATCATTATGCGATTTATAAAAAACTATATGGAATTGCTCCATTGTATCTCATTAATTGAAAATCATCATTATTTGGATAGTGTTGTTGTAATATTTTTAATTCATCATCAACTAATGATTTTGATAAATTATCTAATGAACTAAATCTATATGAATCTATAAATCTTAGGCACCCAAATTGGAAAGATATATAATTCTCAAATGTTTTAGCTAACATTTTAAATTTATAAGTTGGTATTTTATCTTTTGATCTATTTGAATTTACTCTTTCTATTTCATTATTGATTTCTTCTATTTTATGGCACAGTTGCTTGGTGAATAAATGTGCATCATACCCTGATAAATTATGAAATATAACTGAAACAAAGTTCATTTTCTTTGCATGTAAGTAACAATTCTCATGCGCCGCACCTTTAAACTTTCGATTCAAATGATCATGGTCTCTTACTTTTTTATCTTTTAGATTAAATATCTTTTCACAATAATAACATTTATCTGCAAACTCAAATTCGTCTTTATCTTCTTCGTTCATAATTATTTCTTTATTTGTATCTAATAGTTTACTAAATTTGATTTCATACTCAATTGATAAGTCACAAAAATGATTTATAACATTTTCATTTCTATAATGATAATATTCACTTTTAATTAGTTCTGGATAATCAGATTTTATATATAACCCGAAAGCTGCAGCACTTTGACGAATCTTTTTAATAGTATTTGTTATTAGAGGATCTGAATAATCAATTACATCATTTTCATTAGAATTTAATTTCTTTCGTTTATAATATATTTCTTTTCTATCTTGGTCAGTTAATTCTTTATTTAGTGATTCAAAATCTCCATATATTACAAATGGTACTTTATTCTTGTAATCATATTTTTCAAATTCTTATATTTTATCCTTTTCATTTGGTAAAACTATTTTACAATAATCATGATTTTCACATAATTGTTTATGATTTAATAATGCACTTTCGGTTCTGAATTTAGTTATACATTTTCTACATAGATATATTTTATTATCAAAATCATTTTCTGATTTGAAAAATAAATCAATTCGTTTAATCCACGTATAATGATTCTCATTATATAATATATCTATAACATCATTTGAATCATAATCTTTTGGTAAGTATAGTGGTTCTAATGTATAATGTTTCATATTATTACCTTTTGTTCTTGGTAATTTGACTAAATCAAATACATTTATATTTATATTATTATCTCTTTCTATTTTTGGGATATTTTTAATGCTAACAGGATAACTGCCTATCTTATAATTATTTTCAAATGGTTTATAATTTGATACTCTACAAATATTATCAGTTGGAGGATGTAAGCAACTAATTATTGACCATAGAAAACATTTATCATCAGAATTTTGTACATTTATAACAGCATTAGTTTTAAATGGTAATTTGATATAACTTGATCCATTAATGTTATCATGTTTATAATATAATAAATTATTTTCATCAATTGGTTTTGATTTAGTTACCTTATTATATTTTGTGTTATAAACATGTTAAGTCATAGATATTATTTCATTGAATATTAAACCAGATCCTTCAAAATATTTCTCTTCTATTTTACTTTTTATTTCATTATAACATTTATCTAATTTATCATCTAATTGTTTTTTTGAATTAATATGTTGTGAATGAGAATTTATATTATATATTGGTTTATCTTCAGATTTTAAAAATGTTACCTAAACTGATATACTAATCTTAGGGTATTCTACACCAGTAATTATTTTTATAATATTTTTCATATTTTCTAAATGTTTTTTATTTTCTTCTAATGTTTTACCTTAATGAAATTTAAATTCAATGGCAGCTCAGTAATAGGGAATATGGGGGTTCAGATCAAAGGTCGTAAGGTCGAAAAATAAATTCTCGCACACTCGAATTTATCTTTCGACCATCCAACCTTTGATCTGAACCCCCATATTCCCTATTACTTTAAGTTTAAATGTGTTAAATTTTTGATTTTAACATAAAAAGTACGAGTAATTAACAAGTGAAAACTTGCCTCGAGAAAACAGTTAATATTTATATTTTTATGTGTTAAATTCTTATCTTAACATAAAAGTAACGAGGAATTAACGAGTTGAAGAAAATATCAATTTGAATAAAAAATTTGATATTAAAATGGAAGCAAATAAGTACTACTGTCCGACATGTAAAATCAATATAGATAAATCTAAAAAATCGAGACACAATAAAACTAAATCTCACTTAGAGAATAAATTAAAGTTAAAATATAAAGATGATATATTAGAAACTAAATAAGATGAATTAAAGAATGAAAAAGAAATATATAAATGTGATACATGTAATCAATCATTCAGTGAAAAAAGATATCATAAAGAACATTCTAAGTCTAAAACTCATATTAGAAATATGAATAATGAGTTGAATGATATAAAAAGTAACGAGTATTGAAGAAAATATCAATTTTAATAAAAAAATGACTAATAAATGAATGAACAGATACCACAGTTTAAAGATATCGATTTAAATGAATTAGAAAAATATTTTACAATTAACAATTTCATTCCTATTAAAGATTTGATTAAAACTGCGCGTCTTCGTTTTCAAGTGAAAAATATTACTGAATTAATGTTTAAAAATCATTATCTAATAATAGAGTTATCGAATGATAAAGATAAAATCTTATTCAATACAATAATTCCAAAATTCACAACATTTCATGAAATAGATAAACATTTAATAATTACAGATGAAATGCAAACACTTTTTGATAATGAAAATTCACATAAAACAATATTTTTACACTTACGTTATTGCCCTTTCAGAGAATGCTATGTAATATTTTTCAGAGTAGAAGAAAAAAGATTAACCCCCGCCATTCCAATTGAAAAATCATTCGAAGATGTTGGAATTCAATGTAACTTAGACAATAAAATCGAAACACCTAAATATGAACCTAATGAAAAAGTGTTATGTAATTGTGGAAAATATTATACTCGAAGCAATAAATCACACCATCTTAAATCAAAATATCATAACTCAAAAATAATGATTCAACTCTAATTATTTAATATTTTATAAACTGTTTAATTTTTCTTTTAATTAAATGGAAGATTTTAGCATTCCAATTGGGAAAAGTGATTTGAAGCATTATCTTATAGCAGGAGGGTTAATATTGGCTGCATTATATTTCTATCATGAAAATATAAGTAAGGATCTAATGAATGAAAATATTAAATTGAGCAAGAAATTAAAGGAGTTAAATGGAAATAAAAATAACAATAAAAAAATTAATGATTTAAAAGAATTAGAGGATTAAGACAGAATCTTTTAATTTAATTTATTTTATATATTTTAACTATGAAAATGAGTGAAAATATATTGAACTTATTACATCTGATATATAAAAATCAACAGAATATGAAATCAATTATTATGCTTACAGGTTTATTTTCTTTCTCAGTTTACAGTTTGAAACAGTTGTTAGAATTCTATGATAATTGCAAAATTAAATATACAAAATTAAAAGATAACGTAAATTATATTTCAGATCGAATAAATAATATTAAGTGTTGTGAAATTTGAAAGGGCAATAACGTAAGTGTAAAAATATTGTTTTATGTGAATTTTCATTATTAAAAAGTGTTTGCATTTCATCTGTAATTATTAAATGTTTATCTATTTCATGAAATGTTGTGAATTTTGGAATTATTGTATTGAATAAGATTTTATCTTTATCATTCGATAACTCTATTATTGGATAATGATTTTTAAACATTGATTCAGTAATATTTTTCGCGCAGTTTTAATCAAATCTTTAATAGCAATGAAATTTTTAATTGTAAAATATTTTTCTAATTCATTTAAATCGATATCTTTAAAATGTAGTATCTGTTCATTCATTTATTAGTCATTTTTTTTAAATTAAAATTGATATTTTCTTCAGTACTCGATACTCTTTTATTGTTTAACTCATTATTCATATTTCTAATATGAGTTTTAGACTTAAAATGTTCTTTATGATATCTTTTTTCACTGAATGATTGATTACATGTATCACATTTATATATTTCTTTTTCATTCTTTAATTCATCTAATTTAGTTTCTAATATATCATCTTTATATTCTGACTTCAATTTATTCTCTCAGTGAGATTTAGTTTTATTGTGTCTTGATTTTTGAGATTTATCTATATTGATTTTACATGTCGGACAGTAGTACTTATTTGCTTCCATTTTAATATCAAATTTTTTATTCAAATTGATATTTTCTTCAACTCGTTAATTCCTCGTTACTTTTATGTTAAAATAAGAATTTAACACATACAAATATAAATATTCACTGTTTTCTCGACGCAAGTTTTCACTTGTTAATTACTCGTACTTTTTATGTTAAAATCAAAAATTTAACACATTTAAACTTAAAGTAATAGGGAATATGGGGGTTCAGATCAAAGGTTGGATGGTCGAAAGATAAATTCCGTCGAGTGTGCGAGAATTTATTTTTCGACCTTACGACCTTTGATCTACCCCCATATTCCCTATTACTCAGCTGGTCCAATATCACTTTTAAATGCTTCGGTTATTTCTATTTCTTTTTTTATTATCTAATGAATTGATATAATTTCTTACATCTTCCATGTATGGTCTTTTATTTTATTGTTTAATATATTTTTTATTCTTTTAATTGTCTTCTGTTTCTCAGCATTATCATTATTAAAATAATCTTCACCTATAATATCATTATTGATATTTGTAATATGACTTTTAGATTTTAAATGTTCTTTATAATATCTTTTGTCGCTGAATGATTGATTACATGTATCACATTTGTATATTTCTTTTTCATTCTTCATTTCCTCTAATTCAGTTTCTAATATATCATCTTTATATTTTAACTTACATCTATTCTCTAAATGTGTTCTAGTTTGATTATGTCTTGAGTTTTGGGATTTATCTATATTGATTTTCCATGTTGGACAGTAGTACTTCTTATTTGCTTCCATTTTAATATCCAATTTTCTATTAAAATCGATTTTATATGTTATTCATTATATATATGAACATTTTAAGAGTAAATAGGAATAAGTTGTTCTAGATTAAAGGTTGAGGGGTCGCATTCATAAAAAATGAAAAATTTATCATTTTTTATGAATTCGACCTCTCGACCTTTGATCTAGAACAACTTATTCCTATTTACTTACAATGAACAATATACTTATGTTTATGATTTTGTGCTAGTATTAATTTTTGTGTAAAACATGATCTTTCGGTTTAATTTTTTTTCTGATATTCACTTATATTACTATCATCTACGACTAAATTTTCTGGGCAATAATGTAAGTTTCTTGTTTTAAACTATATGTTATCAGGATATTCTAAATCAACTACAAAGAAATAACCAATTGGTGCATCATCTTTTAAACTCAAAATTGCGCTTTCCCAATCACTTCTGTAAATATAACATTTTTACATGGTTTTACATAGCCCACCCATAAAGATAATTATCGTCGATATATCGTAATTTATATTCATCATTTGCTTTAAAATGCCTCCCATGCCCCCACAAATTCCACCTCTTATAGATTTTTCAAACAATAATACCATGTCTGGTTCTTTTAATAAATGTAATTCTACATTTGTATATTTTAAACCACATTGCCAGGTTAAACCAGGACTTGAATAACAATAACAAGGGTCAACATTAAAATGGTTTAGATTAACTTCTCTAAACTTTTCAAATATATCTGCCAATATCATAATATCTGATTTTAAATATGAATCAACTGATTCGCCATGATTTTTAAAATTGAAATGATTCCATTCATTCAACGTTTTATTAAAGACTTCATCTTTCACATACTCATTCTTTAATTGATCATAAAACTGTTAATTCAATAATTCTGTTTTTTTGAAATCATCGTGCGTTGTATAAAATAAATATGGTATTGCACCTTTACATCTTAATAATTTGAAGCCATGTTCATCTGGATAATAATAACGGGTTATTATAAAATCATTGACAACTAAACCCTTTGCTAAATTCTAACGAACTTGCTAGAAATCTAAAAGAATCTGAAAATCTAATGCAACCAAATTGAAAGGAAATTTAATTTTCAGCTGTCTTAGCTAATAGTTTAAAATCATATTTTCTTACATTTGTGTCATTTATAGCATTATATTCTTCTATTTATTGATTGATTACACCTGATTTTCCTGATAGTTGTTTTATAGATGAATGGGTATCATAACCTGATAAATTATGAAATAATATTGGTACGAAGTTAACTTTCTAAGCTTGTAAGTTGCAATCTTCATGATCAACTCCACGAGATTTTGCATTTAAATGATCATGATCTTTAACTTTTTTATCAAATGAATAAGAACGTTTTTCGCAATAACAACAATGAGTTGCATAATTAAAATCAACTTCATCTTCTTTGGTCATAATTATTTTTTTTTATTTAATGATTGTGCAAAATCACTTTCTAATTCAATTATTTTATTACAAAATTCGTTTACTACATCTTCACCTCTAAAACAAATATATTGACTTTCATATAATTCTGGATAATTCCATACGCAGCAGCTCTTTGATGAACTTTTTTAATTGTATTTATAATTGGTGGGTCTTGTATTGTGTCTTCATTTAGTTCATTTCCTTTATCCATTGATTTTAGAATTTGTTTTTGTTGTATATTTCTTTTCTAGCTTGGTCATTTAATTCTTTATTCAACGATTCAAAATCTCCATATATTACAAATGGAACAATATTTTTAAATTTATGATTAGTAAATTTCAACTTATAAAATATTTTTCTGTTGGCATTATTAATTTACAAAAATCGTTATTATCACATAACTCTTTATGTTTTAATAATGCATTCTCTGTCATACATTTAGATGAACATTTTCTGCATAGATAAATTTTATGATGATGATCACTTTCTGTTTTAAAGAATATGAATCTATTTGTTTTAACCACATATAATGTTCATCTTCATCTTTTTATAGTATAATGAATCTATAACATTTTCATCATCATAATGTTTTGTTAGATATAATGCTTCCAATGTATAATCATAAATATTTCCACCTTTTGTCTCTGGTAGTTGCATTAATTCGAATACATTTATTTTTAAATAATTAATTTTTATAGTAACTGGGTATTGATCAATTTTATATAATGATTCATACTTCCGATAATCTGTTACTCTACAAACATTGTCCACAGTTGGGTGTAAACAACTAATAATTGACCATAGAAAACATTTGTTATCTTCATTTTGAACATTTATAACTGATTTCGTTGTAAATGCTAATTTAAGATAAGATGATGCTTCAATATCCTTTTCTGTTGTAAAGTTTGAATCATTTGTAAACATTTTATTACTTTTTGATGTTTTATTTTTTTTGTATGATAGATATTTAAATCTAAAAATGTAATTTCATTCAATGATAAACCAGAACCTTCAGAATATCTTTCTTCAATATGACGTTTAAATTCATTAAATATTTTTTCTAACTTCCCTTTGATTTGTATTTTTGAAAGTATTTCTTCAGAGTGTGTTTGAATATTATTATCCATTTTTTCTTCTGACTTTATAAACTTACTTTCCAAGAGGCACTTATTTGTGGATATTCAACATCTGTAACAAAGTCCATAAATTTTTCCATTATTTCAATATATTTGCTATAATCTTCTATTGTTGTTCCTTTAAAAAATCTAAATATTATAGCTGCCGGTCCAATTTTACTACATGTATGTAGTGTTTCTAAGATTTCAATTGTATCTTTTATATCTAGTGAAGCAATATAATTTTTAACATTTTCCATATAAGATTTATTTAAAATAGATTTAGTTTTTTCTATAGTTTTTTTTTACATGTTGATGTTTTTCATCAAAATAATCTATTCCTAAAAAATTTTTACTTAAATTTTTGTTGATGTTTTTGTGACTCAAGATGCCTATCATAATTCCTTTTACTTATAAATTCACTACAAACATAACATTTGATTTCATCTACATTCATATTTTTAATCGTTCTTTTCATTCATTTGAACTTTCTGGTGTTTCAAAATCTATAACATTTTTTTTCTGATGATTTGTGTTTTTTCATGCCTTGATTTTTGTGACTTATCAATATATTTTTTACAGTATTGACATTAATATTGATTTTTATTATCATCAATTTTTTTTTCTTGTTGTTCACTGTCCCCTATTTATTAGAGGAAAATCGATAGAAAGGCACGTCTCGGTCCCAAAATGCCGTTCAACGCGAGAAAAGCCGTTTTCTCGTCGATTTTCGTTGTATCGGAATAATGACTAATTCGATATGCAAAAGCGCTCAAATCGACGGGAAAGCCACATTTCGGCCCAAAAACACCGTTCAGCGTGAGAAAAGGCGTTTGCTCGTCGGTTTTCGTTCTATCGGAAAAGTGATTAAGTCGAGACGCAAAAACGCTCAAATCGTCAGGAAAAGCACATTTCGGACCGAAAACGTCGTTCGTCGCGAGAAAAGTCGTTTGCGCGTCGATTTTTCGTTCTTTCGGAAAAATGACAAAGTAGAAATTCAAAAACGCTCAAATCGCCAGGAAAGCGCATTTCGGCCCGAAAATCGATATCTGCAAAAGCGCCCTAATCGCCAGGAAAAGCGAACACAGCGTCCAGCGCGAGAAAAGTTGATTCTCGTCGATTTTTCGTTCTATCGGAAAAATAACAAGGTTGATATGCAAACTTTATGTTTTTACGTTAAACCCAAACAGTTTCTTTCAATCGGTGTCTCTATTCAAAATTAAAGTTCAAGTTGGAAAATTACCAATTTGAATCTTTTGGATTGACTGCTTGTTGGTTGCATCGTGATGAAGTAAACATCCAATGGCTTCACTCTAGAACAGATTTCTCAAATTACATATCGCTTATTTTTTTTAATTAGAAAAAAATCCAATCAGAGTGACTTTTTACGGGAAACCCTCGATATATGTTCGAAATATCTGGCTTCCGAGTATATGTATATGCCATAACAGTAAGACCCTCTACATAGGTTTGTTGCTTTAAAGATTAAATGAACCGCGTGTTTATGCTCCTTCCTAATAATTTTCAATATCACCCCTGTAAACAAGCTTTCAAAAGTGTTAACAGAATAGCAAATGTATAGCGGATACATTAACAATCAGTAAAATCCAAGCAAGTTCACGAACCGTGCCTCGTCGTGACAGCCGCTGGCTCCGTTGGTTTCCCAGTCGGTAAAAGTTTGCATTTTTTTTATATATATATTCACGGACTGTTGATGATATAAAATCATAAGGCGCGTTCACACTTCGTACTTTAGCCCGATCTAAATTTGGTCCGTTCCAATCTAACATTTAGACATATATTTCCTGGCAAACGATAATTATGGCGACATCTTACGGGGCAAGTCATAACTGTAGGTAGCCAATTTAGCAACGCGTCAGTGGAGCGGTGTGGTCGGGTGGTTAGAGCGTTCGGCTCTGGGAAGCCAGGTCATGGGTTCGAACCCCGTACATTGCCGTAGTGTCCTCGGGCAAGACACTTATCCTCATTGCCACTCTCCACCCAGGAGTAAATGGGTACCTGGCCTGATAGATGACTCCTGAGCGCTTGTAAGCAGCTCGGTGTTACCTCTCCCCAGGGAGAGATGACTGATACATGTTATGTTAGAGTATAAAAATGGCCTCGGAAATAATACCGAAAATGTAAAGCGCTCTGAGCAGCCTGGCTGGATTTAGCGCTGTACAAGACACATATTATTAGTGAACGCACAGCACTGTGATTTTGTCTGTTCCAAATTTGGCCCTTTGCAGGTACGGACCCCGGTCTAACTGGTGGTAGTGTGAACGCGGCTATACAGCGAATCAATGATCAGAAATGATGCAGTAGTATAAAGAGAATCGTTCCCTGGAGGAACTTGACTCTACCTTTGTCCGTTCTGTGTTTGTTATAACATTTTCATAATTTCGTAAGCTATAGCGAGAATTATCGTCAGAGCATGGATGGTGTTTTGTCAATCGTGATGATGTGTTAACCGATGCAACCTAGAAACCTAGAGTTTGAGGTAACTTATACGCGCGAAACAAGCTTGTAGGACAATTCATCAGGTCCAACGACCCAGACAGTTAAGTATACTTTTAGCAAAATCGTTTCTGATAATCAACCCCAACCCAAGCGCAAATTGTCCTCGGTAAGACTACCTGGATAATAACTCTCTTCAGACATACCGTACATCTTCCTCTTGGGACGTCATTTTCATAGATAAAAGAATTCTGTTATAGATCGATCGAGAACAATATGTTGAAGAAAAAAATTACTATTCTTCTAATTCTATGTTGGTTTTGTATGACCATCTACGACTATCAACGATAGTAAATTCGTGAAGTTAAATGGTAGAACGGCACTTTATTCAACTCTTACAAGGTTCCACCACTATCGAACTATTTACCCCCAGTATATAATACGTCATTCATGTTTAAGTTCGTTTTATTTTGCCTCGCTTAGTATTCAGGCGCAACCGCACCGTACGACAATCATCCCTGGTAAATTCGCCAATACGACGTTTCCTTCATTTGAAGCGTAAAGTAGGGTCAAGGGTTCTAATTTACGGGGCGTGCAACATGTCGCACCTTGTGGAATGGCTGCCTGCACCAGAAACGTGTGCAGTTGATCATTTAGAAATCTCATCGGACACTTGCCAGAGCAGAAATCCGATCGATAACGTTTCGGGCCTTGAATCCAATCCCAGCCGAACTGTTCGAAATCTATGGTAAGTGGATATTTACAACAGCGGACCTCAGCTGTGTCCGTGCCATCACATTCCAGTCCTAGCATATCTCTCTTATTTCGGGTCTGAAACGGGCGGACCTTCATGTCGAGCGTCGGAGCCTATAATATACAAAACCGAATGACAAAGGATGATAATAAGATAAGTCAATAAGTTGCACGGTAAGTTGATATTTGTAATCCAATCAGCAATATATTAAACCTTTAAATTTGTGGATTGATCGTTGACTGACACGTTCATACTTACATAGGCTTTATCTAAATCGTCATTATCTTTAAGTGAATGAAGCCAGTTATTTGTGACGTCATTGTCGTTGGTGTCAAACACTAATGCCTGTAATCCGTAGTTTTCATCATCATTACTCAACCATTTCTGTACACTAGCTTTTACGTCAATCTTAATCCATCGTCCTGTTGGATTATTGCGACTGGCTATTGGCGAATTTACCTTACGGCGAATAGTTCGTGCCTTCAACATTTCTCCGCGACTCGGGAACCGGGCCCCTTTCCGCTTCTCCATGTGGTATAGACAAAGTTTTACAGGGTTGCTACCTGAGTATCGCAGGTGCAAATAAAGTGTTGCCCTCAGCGTGTCATAACCGGCCGTCTTGTCATCAAACGTGAAATATATGACATCATCCGGTAAGCTCAAATAGTGTGGGGCTGAAAAAGATACATCGATGAAATAATAGTTGGCGAAAAAGAAACATCGAACCTGCTAATAATGCCGCACGTGACGCTCATTGTTAGTAATGATATTTAAAACAAAAGGTTTATGGACCTCGAGACTTGGTCGAATCGGAAGTTCCAGACTGTTTGGGAACAGGAACAACGTCAACTTCAAACATCAATATAACTTTATCGATTTTTATAATTGCCTTGCTTTTTCATGAACCCTAAAATTGAACCCTAAAATATGCACGTCTGTGCTCAAATGAAATTTAGAATTAAACACTTTGGAAAATTTGAAGTTTAAATGTTATGTATGTTTTTAGGCATTGGCTTTTTAACCAAAAATGAATTTATTTTACAAAAGGAACAAGAAAATTAACAAAACAAACAAACCACACCACACGAAGCGTCATGATGACGTCATATGCGTGGTAATGGTTCTGGGTTTAATTTCTCCAAAATCAGCTAAAGCTAAGCTATTCGCTATCAATTATTTTGGAGGTTTATGTTTGGTGCTCTATCCAACCACTCCAGTTTTAAGCTGCACATCACTAAATACCTATATAGGAGGAGACGAATAACAACAACAGCAAAACATTTTCTTAGAAGGTGAAAAAACGCTTAATGGTTGTACAACTTATTCGAACTTTATTGGAAATATTTCTGAGAAAATTTCAATATAAAATCTTTCAATGAAAAATGGAAATTACAGAAAGGCGTAATTCTAATGACATATTGTTTATCACCACAAACATAGTTATCAATATAACCACATGAAATATTTCGGCAATTTGTTACTTTTGAATTTAATTGTGTAAGGGTAACAAAAATCAACAAAACTGTCGTTGCTATTAGATTTTAATGGTTACTGGCAGAATATTGATAAGCTTTGACATTTAAACTAACTTGTAGAATTAATTATATCGTCATACCGAAAAAATATGTTCTCTTTTTTCTGGATTTGAAGTGAATATAGGTTGAATGAAACACATGTGATAAAACCAAAATCGATCTGCTTCTCTTTATTTTTGAAAACGCTCAACAGTTTTGATTGCCATCAAGTTGTTGGACGAAGATAGGCCGTAGAGACTCGAATTACCGTCAAATCGGCTTAATCCTGATGGACCGGCAATATTTGTCCGGATTACATGAATGAGAAATTTTCTAAAATATATGAAAAATCTGGAGGTTGGTCAGACAAGCTTCTGGGACATGGACCTTTGAATATCAAACATACTAAGTATCTGCCATGAAAGGTGCTTAGAGGTGACTTCGCAAAATATTGCCGTTATGAATATCTGACAGGGGACATTACACGAAGGGATAGCCACAGAAAGAACCTCCTTTGCAAGAACAATCTACGTCTGAAAATCATGTTCTTTATTAAAGTTAAGCCCTGTCTATGGAACCGGACCCAGAAGTATTGCACCGTGTATCCATCAATGCATAAATCTATCAACTCGGGTGCTATAACAAAACGTGTGGCAACTTCTCTAACTAAATGCATTTGCACATCGAATGCTGCTCCTTAATTGTACACATAGAATATTTGTAAAATGTAAAATATTAGTAATAGAATAGTAAGAATAAAAGTCAAATTATAATACGGAATATTGCTGCAAAGCAGCGACAACGGGTTTCTGCCTTGCTGTTTTAGATTTCGCACTGGAAAGCGCACAAAGATTTCACCAAAATAATTCTTATCAGTTTATAATATGCGACTATTTTGAAGGAGCGCGAAACATATCCGGGATATGTGGATCCACAAGGGCTTACCACGTAAAAAGTACTGATGTACCTTAATTGTTTGGCGCTTTCATAGTTCCGTTGGGAGTTGCATGAACTAATCGTACCCGTTGGCATATGGTACTTGTGTGTATATGTACTTATACCATGTTTGTTGATGTAATCCAGCTTTGAAACTGAATTAAACCACCTGTACTCAATAAATGCTAATTGATTTCAACATACATTCGTGAAGCATTTTGCTAATATCACATCATTAAAGATCTTGATTTGTTCTATCAAGAACGAATCAATTCTGATCTGATCTATCTTATTCTGATGATATAATTTTGGAAGAGTATCCAGATAGTTAAATAATAATAAAAACGCAACTATAACAATCTTCGTGATGATAATGAGATTATTTACATGTTCAAACGTTACGATCGATTTCGACTCATCTCTTCGAGTCCTTTTCAAGAAATGACATGAAAAGATACAAACTATGCATAGTATACTGTTACTAATTACAGAGAATATCATGCAGGCGTGAAGTGGCCTAGTTTACAAAGTACAAATGGATTGATTATAAACATATAACATAATGCTGTCAGAATTGAAAATCAAGTTTATGAGCGGTTAGTAGTCGAATCTGAGAGGAGACATTTTTTGAAAAACATTTGTCTGGAAAGTGTAAAAGGTAATAATAACAAGAATTACAATACGGTTTCTGCGAAGAAGCAGAAACTCTAAATATGCAAATTATTATGTAACCGCCATATCAGTGTTAAGTCTACTTATACCTTTTTTATGTCATACAAGTTATGTAAAACCTTGACTGAGATATGTATCAACTAGTTTTCGGACCTAACAATGTACCTTGGTTCAAACTTTTAATTCTCATGTATGCAGATGACACGGTTTTATTAAGTGAATCGCCCGAGGGACCCCCAAAACTAATAGATAATCTCTGCCAAGAATGGACACTTTCAATTAATAATGACAGGACAAAGGTCATTATCTTCTCGAAAAGAAGATTAAGAATCCTACCAGAATTTTACATCAATGGTCACAAATTAGAAATAGTTGATACGTTCAAGTACCTGGGCGTTCTCTTTTCATACACTGCATCGTTCACACAGTGTCGTGAAACTCGGAACAAGTACTGAAATCGGTATATTTTGTATTATAAAAGTCAAGTGAACATTCATTAGACCTACATCTGACCTTGAAAATTTATGAGAGCATGGTATTACCAATATTGCTGTTTGGCTGTGAAATTTGGGGATATGAGAACACACGTACTCGAGCGTGTTCAGCTACAATTGTATAAATATCTACTCAGATTGAAAAGGTCCACGTCTCGTGTATTTATTTACGATGAGCTTGGGCGCTATCCTTTAGAGATTTATGTTAAACTGAGAATCGTTAAATTTTGGACAAAATTAATCTCCCAGACTGAAAATTTTTCTTTTTTTATGCACGAACATATTTATCAAACGCACCACGGTGGTCGCAGTAACGCTTGGATTCTTAACGTCAAAAATATTCTTGTAACAAATGGTCTCGGCCACGTTTGGGAAACTCAAACTGTACCCAGTGCTAATTATCTTTAAAGTATTAAACAGAGACTCGCGAATCAGTAGGCACAATCCTTGCACTCCAAGGTCAACGAATCAAACCTCAAACTTATACAATAGTACCTATAATGGACTATGGCAGTGCTGTTTGGGGTGTAAAAATATATCAAAGTTGTAGTAAAATCCATTATCGAGCTATGCGCTCTTTTCTCGGTACGGGGAAAAATTCATCGTTGTTATCGATTGAAGGTGATATGGGATGGCTACCGGTTTCTATTAGGCATCGTATTGAGGTTTTACGTCTATGGTTTCGACTTTGTAATATGCCAGATACGAGACTTACCAAACACTTGTTTCTTTATGATTATGAACTGGCCGTTATTGGCAAAGCTAATTGGTGTTCATTTGTCAAGACAATACTAACTGAATGCAATATGGAATATTTTTATGAGAACTTGCAGTTTTCTACTCTAAATACCTATCAAATTAAAAAGGTTTTGAATGATATTAGAAAAATTTTATATAGGAACTATGCTTTAACGTGGTCAAGAAATGTTCCTCTGCAACCAAAACTCCGTACTTATACCTCACTTAAGCCAAAATTTGGAACAGAAGATTATGTCAAATTACACACATCACGTTCAAACCGCTCCACAATAGCAAGATTAAGAAATGGTACTTTCCCCTTAAACATAGAACTAGGTCGCTACCGTAATCTGCCAATTGAACAAAGAATATGTGTTGCATGTACATCGAATGAAGTTGAAACAGAGGAACATTTCTTGTGCACTTGTCTCAAATACGTTGATCTACGTAATGACCTTTTTTCTAAGATTAATGCTATCTTGGGCCTAGACATATATCTTTTGTCAAATATCGATAAGGTTAGAATTCTATTAAGTAATAGTCGTATTGTAACTAGTGTTTGCAGATTCATATCAGCCGCAATGAAACTTCGCAATTCCTAATTCATTTTAATCCAATTATATCCAATCTGAATTAGTTGTACCAGTTTGTCACATGTTTGTTGTACTTGTAAATGTCAATGTGTCTTGTAAGCCTTATTATAGGCTGGCTTGTCTATCGAGATGACACGTAAATAAAGATATATATATATATATATATATATATATATATATATATATATATATATATATATATATATATATATATATATATATATATATATATATATATATATATATATATATACCTAGTTACTATTGGCGACATCCCAATGAACACTTTATAAAACTTTGCTCAATCTGGCGATATTCATCAAAAAAGGTATCGAATCATTTACTTAATATTGTGTATAATTATCGGATTTCGATACAACAATTCCGCTTAATCTTCATCTTCATTTGCATAATAATTTCAAAATAATAACAAAAACAATAACAATGATAATAAAAAAAATGAATTTATTATTTTACTATCACTTTTATCATTATTATTCTTATTATTATCATAATTGTTATTATTAATACTATCATTATATTTTTGAATTATGCTGTAATTTCTACGTTATTTTTGTGCTCTGTGCAGTGTTATCATAACTTGTGGAGTAGATAAACGACACTGACACAGAAACTGAGTATTACGTAGGTTGTTTGTCATAGACATAGTGCTAACAGCTTTGTAACTAGATAATTGCATAGTTTGGATAGTTTAAAGTTAAATTGGCTTTGCATAGTTAGGATCATGTCTCGGTACTCACCTCTCTACTCATATGCACTGTAAAAATCTCCTTCCTATGTATCCGGGTCATAATACCTCCGCCCAAAATACCTCCACCCAAATATCCCACACCCAGAATCCCTCCGCCCAGAATACCCTCATATGTTTCCAAAATACCTCCAGGCCCTAGATCTAATGGGTTTATGCCTGAAGGACAAAAATAAGGAACCTATTAGTAATATAATTTGTTAGAATTTGTCCCCATCAAAGTTTGAATTTACAGGCCATATTCAAATAAACCTAAGTTTAAAAGTTTCTGTAGTTTAAAAGTAGTTAATTGAGCGAAACAAAGTATAATGTTAGTTTCAGTATATTGTTCGAAGATCATCGTTGCAGTTAAATGGAAATGAACTGAATTCCCTCGGTAAAAAATCCCCCATTTCCTACGAAAAAATCCCAAAACCTTCAAACTAGGTAAAAATTCCCACTCGGCATTGGTTCAAGATAACTTCACGGCAAGATGTTTCTCAAATTCTATTCATCTGCAATAAAGCTGCAATACTTTATCAATACGATGTTGAATCTTTTTCGTTGCAGTCAATTCTACAATCAATTCTTAGAATTGATCGAATCAATCAATGAACGTTTTATTTGTAATATTCCTCAATTCGAACTTGATTAGTTATAAAATGTGTATAGACCTGTCGTATATTTCGCTGTGCGGTGCGATGAATTATTTCATGCTAAAAGTTCATTATTTCGAATATCTTAAATTCAAACTAGTGTAATATATCTAAAGAATTGGGGATTTTTTTACCCAGGGGCATATATTTCGAGAATGAATAGTCATACATCTATGGTCGTGGTTGATTCGGGCCTTTTTGAAAAATTTCTGTACGGCTAGAGCAACGGTAAAAAGATTTTGACATTGGCCCTTTTTGGTTTTCTCGCGCGAGAATTCAAAACTTTTGGTTTTCTCGAACGCGTTCGGTTTCGCGCGAGAAAACCAAAAGTTCTGAATTCTCGCGCGAGAAAACCAATTGTTTTGTTTTCTCGAACATATTTTCATTATTCCCCGAGCCGTATAAAAAAAAATTTTATACCCCGAATCAGCCACCATACTCATCTGAACGTTTTTTGAAAATGTACGAAGCAGCGAGAATGTTGGCCTACAACTTTCTGCTGATTGTGAATCGTACATTCGTTTCATACTGCTCTTTAATCTTCCTCGTGCTGGTTCTTAGCTCAAATTGAGGCTGGCCTATATGAGTTCTAATTGTACCTTAATGCACCCAAATACATCGGCAGCGATGGACAAGCTCAGACAAATCATGACAAATTTTTCTTTTCTTTTTTACTTCTATTTCATTTCACAATGAAATGTTTTGTTTACAATTGTACTGAACCAGAAATGATGGAAGTTCTTAGATTTCATGAAAAACTTCCGATTTGTATACGTTAAAAGGTCACATTTTCAGAATCAAGGGGTAAAAACTACTTAACCAGAAAACGGGGTTGATAATCATGGGTATAAATATAGACGATAAATGATCATGGATTAATCACATCAATGATGTTCAACGTAAAGTATCTAGGAGTATCAGTATGTTGTATAGATTAAAACGATTTTAGCGGAGAAAAAAATCTTAGTCAATTATATTTCAGTTTAGTAGAACCGTATCTCAGTTATTGCAATATATATGGTTTGGGCTCAAAATTTTAATGTTTATTTAAATTCATTATTGATACTTCAGAAACGTGCGGTTCGAATTATAACAAATTCAAATTATTTAGAACACGCTGAGCCACTTTTTAAAAGACTGAAAATATCAAGAATCAAAGGAATTAACAAATTAAAGTTAGGTTGCTTTATGTTTAATTATAACAAATCCATGCTACCTGATTCTTAATTATTATTTTCAATTTCGATATGAAATTCATAATCATCAAACTCGTAGCCATGGAAATCCCTAGAAATCAAACTCAAAGAAGTTATTTTTCAGTAAAGACTTCAGGGGTCGGTTCCATAGTCAAGACTTAAGACCAAAAGTGGTCTTAAACATTAAGACTGGTCTTAAGTTGTTAGATTGGCTATAGAACTAAGTTTGTCTTAGACCGGTCTTAAGTCGAAGCCCTGTCTACGGAACCGGCCCCTGGTCTACTACTTTGGAATTCACTCGATCCAACTTTAAAGAAGTGTCTAACACCCTTTTATCTCTAGGGTGAGATCGAAACGTCGTGTCTTTTATATATTTTTGATTGAATAAATAAATTCTGGTTTTTAAATTCTTTTAATCTGTAAATAGTGGGATTTTATCTTATTATATTGATCTGAATTAATCTGTGTGTGTGTGTGTGTGATTTCCATGGGTGCAATGGGCAAGTTTTTAACTTCTCCTAGTATCTGTCACCCTGATATAAGTCACATATTTTATAATCATACGTATCTACAATTTCATATCGAACGGTTCATAATATTTCATATCTCTTACTACATGAAATGCTTAATAATGATAACGTTATCAATAGTATAATATAACATAGGACTATAGTATCAATGTGCCTAAAAGTCGTAATCAACATGTGACATTACTCAATATGTTTTCATAGTAATTAGTTCTAGTCAGCGCTCATCAATAATTAATTAATGTCTCTCAAATATGTCACTAGGTTTTAGTTTGTGAGTCCTGATGTCTACAACTTCTCTGACACCTAGTTCCCACATCAAACTAAGTTATGATAATCATTCTCATTCCGGGATGCAATAAAGATTGTACATATAAGGTTTAAATGCCTTGTTCCTGATGGATGGAATCCTGTACCGCTGGTGTAAATGCTAGTTCCGCAGCCAGCCTGCCGATACAACAACCAGCCGGTTACAGATGGCGGAGAACCCAGATTTAAGTCCTAGTGACTTATGCAAGTATCGATGAAGCTGCTGATATATGGATAATGACTAGAACGTCTACCACAAAGAGAAGATCGTAGTCAACTACACCCGTGACGACAACACAGTGCTGATCGGATGGTGGATACTACGCATTGCGGTTAACTTGTCAACCATTGGTAATATAATTGCATCTTCATCTCAAATTCATGGTCAAATTATGAGTATAGAAAGTTATAGGCGTTTGAATTTAGATGCGCTACCGTGTAATTGAGCGGCTTAATGTGTATATATCTCAGTTTTCGATTGTTTAATTCAAGATATTTCCTAGTTATCCACTCCCTACGACAATCAACATCAGTTTCATACAATTATTAGGGAATATAACTCATATAAATTATCTTAGTTCGTCTAGTGGGATATCTAATTTTGTCGCGGCGATCTATATTTTTACAAAACCTCTATCTTTAACATTCAATATAGATAGCTTTCCATTTTTTACGTTGACGTATATAACTATAGTATAAAGATGAAGCGCCTACATAGTAGTAAAGATGTTTGCCACAAAGAAGCATCTCGATTACGTGTATCAACGCGGTTGATATAAGCTTAGTTTCAGGATTGAATCGGAATATTATAAACATTAATATTGATAAACTCACCCAACGAGCATTAGTCGATACAGGCGCATCGATTTCTTGTATTGCTAGGTCAACGTTCGAAAGTTGTATCAAAAATCCCATATATATTCATTCGGATATAAACATTATCAGAGGAGTGTGGGGAAGCACATTCAGTGATTGGTAGAATTGATGTACCCATTTGCACTCAATCTCATATAATAACGCACAAGTTTTATGTATTCGATAGGCTATACACAGATGTTATTCTAGGACTGGATTTTTTGGAAGAAAGCAATGTAAACATTAACCTTGCATCAGGCACAATTGAATTTAAAGATTCTTAGGAATAACAAGAGCTGTACAGAAATAAAGCTAAAACGGTTAACAGGATTATCTCACCAAATACTAAAGAAATAGTTCAGATAAGTGCCGATACGTTGGCGGAAGGTTCATTGGTTGTTTTTGAACCATACAACCACAAGTTATTTAATAAATTTTTAGGTGGAAGTAAAACATTATGCAAAATCGCAGACGGTAAAAATTTTCGCTACTAATGTGAATCCTACTAATGAACCGATTGAAATTTCAAAAGATTATGTGCTTGGATTTGCATACAATGTAACTGACGACGATTGTTTTGATTTTGCAGATGACAGTACTAGTGCAAACATTTTCTCCGTTGATACTGAAACGCCACGTGATTATGATGAAAAAATTAAAATAGCGGAGATTTTAGGCATAAAACTTCCAGCAAACTCCCTTGGAGGATTGTCCCTTGAACAAAAGGAGAGATTAATGTATCTAATAAACCATTTTACAGTTGCTAGCCGCCATTTTGTTAGGGTACTTTTGTCCCGTATTGTTGGGTCATTTTTTTCTCTTTTTTAAAAACTATCCGTGATGTGTATTGTATCATATTTCATCTGTCGATGGATGGATTTTGACAACTTCAGCAACATTCAAACCGCGTGAATCTCTAGTTTTCAGTTATGTTAAAATCATTCCTCAAATTTACAACAATGCGACATGAGAGCGATATAAAAATTGGTGCTCAGTTTTTGCCGTGCGCATAGAAATCCAGGGTACTGAATTTGAAGTTCGTTATTTTCAGAAATAATTTTCTAAAAAATCCAAACATTTCAAGCACTGTGCGCATAAATGCCCCCTTTTAGGTGAACTTTGAAATTTTAAGATATCTTGCCTAGTTTTTTTCCTATGGCTCTTTAACTGCAGCGCGTGTATTGTCATTCCGAGATTCGGCGCTGTTTTCTTTGCGTGTATTTCAGTATATGGGTGTTATTTCTTCATTTTCACTACACTTGTCTCTACGGAAAATGGTTTTAATTGTTGGTACGAGTATCAGGTTTAAATATCACGTCGTTTATGCAATATAATAGATCGGAGACATTAGAGATGTTGGGGTTTAAGGGATTTTTCTGACCAGTTTTAGCAGCGAGACTGAGCGGCATTTTGATCACGCATTCGAAGTTGCGCGCGGGAAGAGAATATATGGGCCTATATCGAGATGGAAGAAGAAAAGAAATATAGCACTCAAAATCGAGTATGATGACCATTTAAATCAGTAGTCTATCAATAAATTTACATAAAAATCTACTGAAATTAGATGGATGGAGAAGTGGTCAAAAAGCTGGACAAATGGGGTGGGGCAAATATTCAGCTACTTTCTATGAATACTTTCTATTAAGTACACTCAAGATTGATTAGATTGGGAAAAAAATATAGGAAAACGTTTTCTTTTTTTCGAATGTCAGACGCAGGTGATAAAAAGTAAAAAGTGACATCTACCATCACCAAAAACGCAAGAAGTGTGTGGATTGCATTTACAACAAAAGAGTGATATTTTGGGTTTTCTTGGGTGCATTTTCGTAAGCCTCTGCCTGCCGTAAAAGCGGTTACCATTACAGCCATTACGAACTAGCGCCGGAGAACGGAATACAGTATTAATGCCGTAATATTTAAACCTGATACTCGTACCAACAATTAAAACCATTTTCCGTAGAGACAAGTGTAGTGAAAATGAAGAAATAACACCCATATACTGAAATACACGCAAAGAAAACAGCGCCAAATCTCGGAATGACAATACACGCGCTGCAGTTAAAGAGCCATAGGAAAAAAACTAGGCAAGATATCTTAAAATTTCAAAGTTCACCTGAAAGGGGGCGTTTATGCGCACAGTGCTTGAAATGTTTGGATTTTTTAGAAAATTATTTCTGAAAAAAACGAACTTCAAAGTTCAGTACCCTGGATTTCTATGCGCACGGCAAAAACTGACCACCGATTTTTATATCGCTCTCATGTCGCATTGTTGTAAATTTGAGAAATGATTTTAACATAACTGAAAACTAGAGATTCACGCGGTTTGAATGTTGCTGAAGTTGTCAAAATCCATCCATGGACAGATGAAATATGATACAATACACATCACGGATAGTTTTTAAAAAAGAGAAAAAAATGACCCAACAATACGGGACAAAAGTACCCTAACAAAATGGCGGCTAGCAACTGTAAAATGGTTTATTGGATGTAATAGGTCAATATTTGCTTGTAACTTACAAGAAATCGGCAAAACTTCATTAGTTACGCATAAGATAGAAACAACTGATGACAACCCTATAATTCAAAGACCTTATCGCAAAAGTCCACACTTGAGACAGGTAGAGAACGACTTGGTTAACGAACTGTTAGATTGATCTTATTGATCCAACTGATTCTGTTTTCAATAATCCTGTGGTTTTGGTCAGAAAACCAGACAATACGTATAGGATTACTATTGATTTTAGAAGACTGAATTCCGTAACACAATCATTTCCACTATCTCATTTTGATGATGTATTTGACACTATAGCCGATGCTAAACCCATGATATTTAGTGAATAAGATCTTTATTCAGGATTTCACCAGATACCGTTACATGAAGAATCGCGTCATAAAACAGCTTTTCAAACAAGCAGGTCTAACTGCGAAACCGACTAAGCGTGAATTTGCAGTCCCAGACATTGAATATCTGGGTTATATGTTATCAGCTGAGGGTCTGCGTACTTGCAAAAAGAACATCGAAAAGGTCAACAGCTTTCCAGTTCCTTCTAATGTCAAACAATTACGAAGTTATCTAGGATTAACAAATTTTTACAGGAAATTGATTCAAAATTATGCATCAATAGTTTCTCCCTTGAATGCTTTGAACTCTAAGGATGTGAAATTCAAATGGACCCCTGATTGCCAGAAAGCTATTGATACGCTTAAACAGAAATTAACTAGAGGTCCAATTTTGATATTCCCTGATTTCAATTCTCGTTTCTATTTCTCAGTTGACTCTTCAGACTATGCTATCGGTTACGTTTTGTCCCAGAAAAAGAATAATTTAGAACATGTTATTGGATATGGTGGCCGCGCGTTACGTGTAAACGAAAAGAAATGGCATATTAGTGATAAGGAAGGACCTAGCTTTGATTGAAGGAATTTAGAATTTTCGTCCCTACCTTATTGGAAATGAATTCACCGTGTATACTGATAACACAAGTTTAACGTATATTCATGAAAACCAACTAAATAAACGTATAGGACGTTGGGAATTGGCTCTTCAAGCGTATAATTTTTCTGTTAAACACCGACCGGGTAAGAAAAATGGCAAATGCGACGTTTTAAGTAGACGAGATCATGATAAACCTCCTCCTCCTAGAACTGATGATCCTTCACAAGAGACTGTTTTCACAGCGATGAAAAATGGAACTCAGTCTTATGAAGTCGTGTTTGATTATACTAGCCCCATGGTGGCTGAGTTAACTCCTGATACTTATAAGGAGATTGAACTGATTATATAAGTCACTCACAGAGGAATTGCCCTGAAGTACGTCACATGTTGGAACATAAGTTAGATCCATCATATGCTGTCAACGATGAAAAACTGTTTCGTAAGCTAAGTTGGATAGCCGATCAATATGGCATTATCGATGGCATGTTATATTATTTGTATACGCCTAGAGTTATTGGTATTCCAAAAGCCGAGAAGGTCATCCCAGTTCTTGAAGTTCCTAGATCCTTACGGTCGGAAATATTGAAATCTGACCACGATTCATTAGTGGGAGGTGGCCACCAGGGTCGAGATCGTCTTTATGGTGTTTTACGCAATAAATATCATTGGGATTCCATGTATGAAGATTGCGGGAAATATGTTTCTACTTGTCAGAATTGCCAACAGGTCAAACGGAATTATCATAGTCATCCAACACCCCTACAACCATTACCAATTGAAGGCTCATTCTCCAGATGACACATTGACTTTCTTTGCAATCTTCCGGAGACCCCTGATGGTAATAAGCATATCCTACTCGTGGTGGATGTAAGTGGTCAGGTGTAACTGAGATTATATATTTGTCCACATAAAAATTTTACCAATTCATCTTCATGTTTCAGTTATACTAACAAACAAAAAAATATCGACTTACATTACATGACCATATTATCATATGTAATTTTCTATTGTAATTTAATTCATAAATAAAGAAAAATAATAATAATAGTAATAAATGCACAGAGTGACAAGATCTCAACCAATATCTTTTCGACGCTCTGACGGTTTTTTACGAGTCCCAAATTAGCTTCCGTACATACTACCTTACTTTCGCACTGGGCAATTTCCAACCCATTGCAGTTTGATTTCTTCCCTGTTCCGACTTTTCGTAGCACGAATTCGATGATACGTTCGTGTCAACAGTCGTTTAGTTGTGGTTAGCGCATACGATTGGAAAAATAAACCCGAAATATCTAAGTGTTTCAAAATCATTTCTTGTATGTTGATTTTATTATTTTCCATTTATAGACATTAATTCGTAGTTTTCGTCAAAGGGCTGGAAATCCGATTCATCTGACTTTGTCCTAACCGATTCGACTTTTGTGAGGTTTACTGTAGTAGCATATGTAATCTAGCGTGTTCATTATGTACTACGCACATATTTGAATGAAGGAAAGCCTATATCTCCGCAGATTCATACATTTACCATTTCATACACACACATACACATATGCATTTACATATAAAAGGATTTTGAGAAACTAATGAAAATAAAACGTCATGAAATAAATTGGTGCCTTAAAGAACACATGACAAAATTGTAACGGATTTTAATTGTACGTTCATAGTTAAGGAGCGCGCTTCTTTTTTATTGATTTCTGGGCGACCCGATTTTCGGAGCTTCAGTGACTACAAATTTTTAGCTTAGAAATTAACTTGAAAGTGGAATTTTCTCTACGGTTATTTCTTCAGACACATCATTGAGGTGTTTAATTGTTTTTTTGCCTACAGCAGTAGAGTTATAAATCACGAATACGTTTACTGTTACAAATATGCACGCAATGAGGTAACCTACCTTTGACAGCAACATTGAATACGCGTGACAGCGTCGCCTCGTTTTCTTTGTTCCAAGACGCATCCCGTCTCAAGGGGATGGCATCCAGGTAGGGGGCCTTGTCGGATCTTGCATACGTATTGATAGCGTTTAAAAGGCTTGGAACTTTTGGTAGGACTCTACCAGTAATATTTGGCGGTTTGGTCATTCCGAGCCCCTTTAGGATATTGTTTTTGATTGATTCTATCCTTAGGAGCCGAGCTTGTTCTCTTAGCACACAACTTGAACAGTTATCTTTAATCGGAGCTTCCCCCTGCTTTGCTAAATGATAGTTTATAACTTTTGATATATTAATAAATCGTTCTCTCTCCTCAGCAGTGGGTTGTCGGTTTCTTTCACTCCGTGGAATAGACGATGAATTTCTGCTGAACTCGCCGTAGTAGTTATATTCGTAATCACCGAGAGAATATTGTACCTCGTTTTGTTTGTCGTAGTAATTGACATCGTAATCGTCAATCGTAAGTTTAATTTCCACATTTCTTACCCGCTGATTCGTTGCAGTGTTTTCCGCATTGTTTTCATCGTTTCGACTTCCAGACATATTGGATGTAATCACTTGGCAGTATCCAACAGAAACGATCAATGTAAGATGGATGATTACAGTACACACGTGGTTCTGCATCACTGAAATAGATGACTTCCAGAAAGAATAAAAGGCGAAATATTGGCTGCAGTCACGAGCTTCCATCTACCACCGACTATAACATAATATAAGCATAGTTCCGCATTAAAGGTAGCCTAGATATAAATCATTGATATGTGTACAGAATGGTTGGAAGTCCATGTATATCGAACCTCTCAATGACACCTGAATTTTTTAATGATTAATCACCATATAAAGTTGCACGAAGTAGATTTTTTTCGGTCATTGGATTTATCCTTTATCCCTGTTGTATTGGCTGTTATCATCATTTATTTATTGACCATTCTTTTGTCTTCAAATCAAGTTCTTACAGTTAAATAGACTATCAATATTACTCTTAGAGCCCTGAAAATACGTACGTAGATTTGTGCTACTCTAAAATCTTTTCAATAACTTTTTACAGTTTTTGTATGACAAATATCCATTAAAAGTAGTGAGATCCTACCGTTATCGCGAAGTTTCCCTGTCACTGTGATCATCTGAAGTAGTATTTTATTCGAGTAAACGGCGAGAAACTGATGACCTACGTTTGTGTTAACTTTCCGAATCGCTGTATGAATTTGGTTCTATGAATAGTCCTTTATTAGTGGAATATTTGTTGCCTGGAAAGTTTAACGCTGACTCAGTTACGTAACCACGATCTATTCCAACGATTTCCGCATTATATGCGGTTGACGTGAATCTCGCGAACATTCATGAAGAAAAAAATATAAACTAAGGTCGTAAATAAAAACATTGCCAAACGAATGAGCGCGCTAGATCAAAATCGCAGCTTTTGAAAGCCATTTCGAATACTTCTGCCAACCGTAGCAATCATCTTGATATATTTACAAATTGATTTATATATCTTATCGTTTTAAACCTCTGAACTTACAAGTTTGCCGACTAAATATATTGCATTTTAGCTTCGCAGTCGATGTCTGCATCTAGAAGCTGCAGTTCCTGTGTTCAATAGTTAAATCGCTCTCATATACAGCAAGGACATCCACTCTCCCTCGTAACGCTCAGTGGATTTAACGCAGCAAACCAAATTTTGCCAAGGTCTACCATATGATATGCCACAGACTACGTTACTATAAAACAACGATGAATGAACCCGAAGAAGAAATATATGCTGCATGATTAAACTACAATGTTCTCCCGCGATGTCGTGTTTATTTCAATGTATAGGCTATTCAATGTTACACACCACTTGTTCAATAAATTGATAAGATATCGATTTTTTGTGATAACACACATAGTCTGGATATTTCGAATTAATTAAAAATCAAATCCCCATCTATTCCTATCCAAGCTATCGTGGAACATAGCCTCCTGGTCTAAAATTGCCCGGCTTTTCCAACCCCAATAATCTTACAGTCGCTCCAATAAGAATGAACACATTGATGTATGGTATCATGCTGTAATACCGCAAACACGTTTATATTCTTAAGGAAAAAGAGGGGAAACACACAATTAACATCAGTTTACTGTACAAACAAAAGAAACCGTTTAAATAATCATATATAGCTAATTAGTACACATATCATCAATCATTTGCCACACAATGTGCCTCTCATTCGCGTCATTTTTTCAACGAAAATGCGTAATTTAGGAAATTGTGTATTGCTCCAGCTACCCGGGCGTCACTATCCTGAACTTGGGACATGGAGGAAGGCTCGAGAGATCGCATATCCGGGTCATGATAACGCGAAATGAAATTAATTTTGTGACTAAATGCTGATCCTCTACCTGACTCGACAGCTAAATTACTGCATGTATCCAGAATAACATTACCAGAGTTTTTTTATACTATTGGAAAATAGCTGTAGGTGTGATACGTTTCAGCATTGTACACTAATTAACCATGATTGGGACTTCGGAACAGGCGAACATTATTCGAAAATCAGGTAACGGTGGAGGGCGGGAGGTCAAAAAGGCAACTCGTACATGATTCCTAAATTCTTATAAAATTCTGAAAACCACACACGTCAGTTGTATCGTGTCTCATGCAAAGAAAAAAATATGCGCACTCTGGCATCGAAAATTAGCACCTCGTCTCTTTTTTTATAGAAATTTAAATCCGCACGCCTGCATCACGCACCAACGTTTTGCAGTTGTCTTTTCAAATTGTTTTGCTGGACGTAGGTCGTTAAGTGTTATCGGTGGCCAAATTCAAAGGCCTAGGGTGAATATCCTTTACGATTTTGTCGATAGAAATTACAATCATCCTACCTCTTCTCCTGAAAAAAAGGGATGTGTTTTATATCAACCGTTGTATTCAATTTTTTTTTAATAAATTCGACGGCTCTATAACATATAGAAATATGTTATGATAAGAAATTAGAAATCAACTTTGAGTCGCCAATCATCATTTTTACTTTTACTTTATATCTTTTATCGAGAAATATATGTCATGTTTAATAAGAATATTCGCCGCTAGTCCAGCATACTGCATTCTAGTGTGAGTCTAGAGTTATACGCTGCGTTCTTCGGCCTGTGTTAATAGCAGTTGGCCGCCGACGGTCAACAGCTAGAGTAAACTATGAGTAGAGGAGGCAACTTGATGACCATTCAAATGTAAATTATCTAGATAACTATATAAATTGGTTGGACGTAATTTGGAGAACACATCGCGGTTATTGGATGGGTCTTTTATGTTGATGTGACGATTCTTTTGTCCTAAATAACGTTGGGAATGTTTTTGATCTGAGAATATGGATCTAATCTGAAACGATTTTTTAGTGAAACGATATTGCTACGATATCTCTCCACCAAAGTGAAACGATTTTATACAGTGTGACGATCTCTCTCGTCGACGTCTCCGTTTTATCTTTCGACGGTGTCTTTGCCGGCGCACACGACCCATTTTTTAGTCGCCGGTTGCTACAACCTATTTTTAAGCAACCGTTCAGCAATCGATCGCTTGGTGTCACCCGTCTCCTACCACTGGCGACAGACAAGCTATTATCTTTCCTGCCAAACATCTGTATCATGTGATTTGTCAAGATGACCGCGCCTTTGCCTCGGAGTCACCGTATTTGGAAGTATCACATGATAATTATTCGCTCTCTCATTGGCTAGTTGATGAGTCGCTTGTCGCTAGGTGTATCCAGCTACCGTACACGGGCAACTCCCGAGCGATCGGTGAGCAATTTGTCGGCGACAAGCAAATCTCTATCAAACATGTTTGCTATTGGGCGACGAGGAGCAAATCCTTTCGACAACGAGCAATCGCTGTCTCCCGTTGCCGCAGACGAGCGATTTTTTTCTTTCGACGATTAGCAAATCGGCCGATTGCTCGAGAATTGCTCGAAAACGTCGCCCGTGTGCGATAGGCTCGTATAATATGTTTTATCTAATGTAGATGAAAGCAAAAACCGTTACAATAATTGTAACGTTTTTTACGGCATCAAAAAAGCATGGAGCTTGACGAAACAAATTGAAGCGATTTATACAAGAAGTAGTTGAATGAAAGTATAGTTAGGCTGAACCTGACAACACATAATAAGTGCTAGCATCGAAATTTGATTATTTCGATTTTATTTTTGGTGTCATTGAAATTCGTAAATAAAGAATCAACTGTCATTGTACTTAGCATAGCTTCGATTGGGTTTCATATTTCTACATTTTCTACAAGGAGGCCTTAAAGAGTCGTCCCCGGGTAGAGGTCAAAACTTGGTTTACTTTCTCAAGTTGCTGGAGACTACATGGTTGCAAAGTATAGGGTAGACGATGCACTGCAAACTGATTTAGCTTTTGGATTAAAATCATGACCTTAAAATCGCCTGACTAATACATACAAATGTATACACCGTAGTCGGTCCCAAATTCGTCACGTTTAACACACTGGACCTCAGATTCCAACCGCGCGATTAACACCTTAATGATTCTTCTATAACGGTACTGATTCTTATCATCTCTCCTGTTCTACATACAATCGATTGATGCTTGAAAAAAGAATTAATATCGGATCTATGATTCGTCTGAAATTTGAATGCATCAGGGGCCATCAGTTTTCCTGGGATTCACAACCATTAATAAACAAAGAACCTCTTGGAAATACTATTTTCCCTGCTGCTATTGTATTAAGTGGTAACACTTATCAGAATATTTCAGATTTTGCGTCTTTTATGAATTTATCTATCATTGGTTCAACAAAATACTTTCATGCTCAAGATGTTTATTTATCACCCCTTATCAATGCATTTTGGCTGGAAAACCGTTTGTCTGTTATTCAAGCTGTTAAAAATTTGCCGAAAATTGTTCTAAGTGGGGATGGACAATGCGACAGTCCAGGGCATTGCGCTAAATACTGTGTTTATTCATTCATGTCGGAAGATAGTAAGGTACTGGACATTCAGTTGGTGCAAGTAAGTGAAGTAAAGAATTCCCAGGGTATGGAGAAGGAAGGATTTTTGAGGGGGATGAAAGCCCTTGGAGATGCAGGGATAAATCCTAGTTCTATTTTCACTGACAGGCATATCCAAATAGAAAGTGTGATGAATAATACGTTTTCTCACATAAGTCATCAATTCGATATGTGGCATTTTGCTAAGTCAATACTTAAAATGATTAACAAGAGATTGAACCAAAAGGGAAATGAGTTGTTGGAAAAATGGAAACAGTCGGTTATAAATCATTTGTGGTGGTGCGCATCAAGTTGTGATGGAGATGTCCAAATCCTTAAGGAAAAATGGGTGTCTTTACTGCATCATGTAGTAAATAAACATAGATGGAAAATTGGTTCAGTGTACCATGAGTGTGCCCATAGACGCCTTATTCGTAAACAAGTAAAAGAAACAGAGTGGATGACGAAAAATAGTCAGTCCTTTGAATCTTTGAAATCTATCGTATTAAATACAAGAATTTTGAAGCATATCGCTAAATTAAGTGAATTCTGTCATACAGGGCCTGATAAAGGCAAAAAACGGTTCAGGTTTGAATGTACGAAAAGAAAAAAGGATTGGATTTGTCGTCCCATTATGGAAAAAAAATCATATCAATACGTTCACAATATTTTGTTGGAATATTTACATCAAAAAAAAATAATTGTGGTAGATTAGTTCTTGTTGAAGTTTTAAACCCGAAAAAGCACATTTGTCAAAAGCGCCTGTACCAAGACCAAATACAGAAGAGTTGGTAAAAAACAGAATTTCTCGTTTTAAGAAGGAGTAATATCCTATAGAAGCTTTTTATTAATGAAATTAAACTTGGATGTGTATTTTTTAAAGTCAAATTCGACACCCGCTTGTAGATATAAGAAATAATAAACCATTGACATTGAATATCCAATAACAACTCTTGTTGACTTACTTATGGATTTATTTCATACACAAAGAATGTATAAGGATTATAAGAATTATTCATCAAATAACTTAAAGCCGACGTTAACGTATTTTTGCTACAACACATGCTGGTATCACTTGTCTGTTGTGTTTGCCCAAACGATCATATATCCAGAGAATGAATTGTCTGTATGCTGCTAGTCTCATTGATCTGAAAAGTTTCATTCATTTTATAACACCATATTTCTTGATCTAGATAACTTAAGAATCTCTTGACTGTTTCTTTTTTACTCACTTGTTTGGAGCTGGATTATCGGGTACTGGATTGTGATAAAACTGACAAATCATCAGCAATGCCAGGCATACCACAACATCATTGACACAAACATTTTCAAAATTTCCACATTCAGTGACACAGTTCTGTTCCTCGCTTAGATTAAGTTTTTCACGCAAATGGTCCCATTGTTCACGGCAACAAAAACTCTCCCTCTCAGTAGGCATTAATTGGCAATTTCCACAGAGACACCAAAACATATCACCGCTGCGGTCTGCTCCCTGGGGCTGGGCAATATCCTGACCCGGATCCGGGATGAACTGGTTTTCATCATCGTCGTCAGTACTGCTGCCTGAAGAGCGACTGACTCGCGGTTCATACATGAATGGCTGAATAGCTGCTGCTGCATCATTCGCACGTATTATTTCATTGGGCCCAGCTGAGCTCTCATCACTACTGCTGTCCGAAAAACTGTCATAATTGTTGCTTTTAGATGAAGATAATCTTTTGTCATTGGCCGCCATTATTGTGAACCACAGCAACTGATAGATCGCGCAAATCGTGTGGTGTCTTCTTAACCCAGATTGAAACTGCGCAAACTGCGCTGAGACGCCGCACCGTGACGTCACAGCTCTATCGCTATGCGCGGAAAGATGGCGGCACCCACGCGAGATTACAAATTATTATTTACTCATTATTTAATTTATGATTTGTTTAACTTTCAATAAACGAACAAAAAATCTCAAGGTGGAGTTCCCCTTTGATAATTCTGTTACATTAAAATCATCATGTGTTTTATAAAATGAATAAGGACTTGCGCCTTTATATCTCAATAATTTAAAATCTTGTTCATTTGGATAATAATGTTGAGTTATTATAAAATCATTATCAACTAAACTTTTTGCTAAATTATCTAATGAACTTGCGAGCAATCTATAAGAATCTAAAAATCTAATGCAACCAAATTGAAATGAAATATAATTTTCAGATGTCTTAGCTAATAGTTTAAAATTAACATTTATTACTGCTTTTGTTGTAAATGGTAATCTAATATAAGATGATGCTTTAATATCCTTTTCTGTTGTAAAGTCTGAATCATTTTTAAACATTTTATTACTTTTTGATGTTTCATTTCTTTTTGTATTATAAACATTTAAATCTAAAAATATAATTTCATTTAATGATAAGCCAGAACCTTCAAAATATATTTCCTCAATATGACGTTTAAATTCATAAAATATTTTTTCTAATTTCTCTTTTATTTGTGTTTTTGAAATTATTTCTTCAGAGTGTGTTTGAATTTTATGATCCATTTTTTCTTCTAACTTTATGAAACTTACTTTCCCAGAGATACTAATTTTTGGATATTCAACATCTGTTACCAAATCTAGTATTTTTTCCATGATTTCAATAAATTTACTATAATCTTCTATTGTTGTACCTTTAAAAAATCTAAATATAATAGCTGCCGGACCAATTTTTACTACGTAATGTTTCTAAAATTTCAATTATATCTTTTATTTCTAGTGAATCGATATAATTTCTAACATTTTCCATGTAAGGTTTATTTGAAATAGATTTAGTGTTCGAAACTGGTTTTTTTACTTGTTGAGTTTTATCATCAAAATAATCTGCTCCTAAAACGTTATTACTTAAATTTTGTTTGTGTTTATGCGATTCGGGATGTCTTTTATAATTCCTTTTTGCTATAAATTCATTACAAACTTCACATTTTATTTCATCCACATTCATATTTCTAATCGTTCTTTTCTTTCATTGGAATTTTCTGGAGTTTCAAAATCTATAACATTTTTTATATGATTTGCAGTTTTTTCATGACGCGGTTTTTGAGATTTATCGATGAATTTTTTACAATCTGAACAATAATATTGATTTTTATTAACATCATTTCTATCTGTCTGGAACTCTCTATCTCCCATTTTATAAGAAAAAATATTTCTTGTGGTGATGATGAGTGGGGCGCGGTTACTGTCCCCCCTGTATATAGCAAACACGCTATTAACCGTTCTCGTCCAAGCCTCGCTGCATCTATCTAACCGAGCATGGCTGGTTGCACAATCACTGTACTACAGTAATAGCAAACGCGCTAATAACCGTTCTCGTCGTTAGCGCCTTGCTGCATCGATCTATCCAAGCGCAGCTGTTGTTACGCTCACTCACTGTATACGTATAGCACAACGCTGTTGACCACTCTCCATTGCTCACTCTCCTGAACCCTCTAGCTTACTCATATAAACTCTCCTGAAATTATCAAAAATCATCAACTTTGTTTCTTCATTTCCTTTTCTTTTTTTCCCTGGGTGCTTGCGACAGCGGCCTAAAGGCTTTGCTTGGCCCACACTGAAAGCTACTGTTCTCTCTCTCTTTTTATAATTGTGCTTTGTTTAAAAAAATTGTAAATTTTATTGTTTGTTTTCTCTCAACCTGTGTACAAAGCCTGTCATGCTTTCTGTGAAATTAATTAAACTTAAATTTGAACTTTGAACTTGACCGTTCTCGTTAGTGCCTAGCTGTGGTGTGTCGACCTCTCGACCTCTGGTATGAAACCCCACTTTTACAATTACTTGAGCTCTTCAAAGACGTCGATGCCACATCAAGTTCGAATCCCGACAATGCAATAATTTTGTTACCTATAATTCCCTCTTTGTGATTAAAGTAAATTAACGTTCATTGAATATACGTTGTTAAGGTCGTTTTCAAAGTTGTCATAGTTCAAACATATGTACAATGTGTAAACTGTAACTAATAAATGAAAACAAAAAAATCTTTTTCTAAAAATCGTTGTTCATTTCTGAATGCAAATTCCTCACTTAACAAATTGATGCATAAAAGTAGACCAACCTACCGGTAGTATTAACGAAATAATAATAATAATAATAATAATAATAATAATAATAATAATAATAATAATAATAATAATAATATAATAATATTACTTTATTTTCCCTCGAATTATATACATTAACACGATTATATACATACAAAGTTATATAAAAGAATACAAGGTATGTTATATGTAAGTGTCATCATGGGCGCATAGACTTATGTGTGCAAGGCCCCTTACATTCATACCACACTCAGACGTAAGATTATTTTTACTAGTAGAATTACAAGTGATATAAGGGAAACATTCGTTACACAACGCTGAAAAATCAGACATAAATGAATTATAAGCAATTTGAGGATCATAGTTGTTGTAAAGTGCTGACCAGTCACAAGCTAGTAACCGTCTTTCAAATTTTGCCTTATTACGGCAGTTAAAATTCCGAAATTTTGCTGCTAAATTGCTTTTCTTAGTTACATACTGATCACTCTCAGTAAAAACCGGGAAATGGTCGGAAATATATGTGCAGAGAATGCCACTAGTAAATATACTATCTACATCATTACAAAAAATATTATCAATGACAGTAGCTGAAGTGTTATTTATTCTTGTGGGTTTATTTATCAATGGGAATAATGAATAGGTCGTGATACTGTCGAAGAAAGTTTCAGTTTGCTTATGGGTACCAAGTTTAAGTAAATCGATATTGAAATCTCCCGTAATATAAACTATCTTGTTTTCATTGTTGATTTTATCTAAAATTAATCTAAATTCATTAGTAAAATCATTTACACTAAGATCTGGGGTCTATAGACTATACCGATGATTTTGTTTTTCTGTTTTCCAAAGTCAATTTCAAGAAAAAGCGATTCAAATAGAGATATATTTCCCGAAAGATCGGTTCTAACTTTGGCTTTCAATGTACTTTTATAGTAAATAGCTACTCCACTACCGGGATCCCGACCGACATTTTCGCGGTTCTTGAATATATTATTGTATCCAGATAAATTATATAATCTGTTATTATCAACATTGTCCCTGGTCCACGTTTCAGTGAGACCTATGACAGAAAAGTTAGTCTTAATACAATTATTTATATAGGCGTCGAAATTATCGAAATCTTTGCTACAACTCCGTAATGTTAAAAGTACATAACAAAAATTTGTTTTCTTGGCGAATAAATGACATCTCATCATAATATTGACAGTTATTTGTAATGGACATAAATTACACAGTTGTAATAGGCGAATCCATACACGCCAAAATTGTATCTTTTTTGGCTGTTTGTAGATCACTGGGGCTGATATCAGTCGATGATGTCTCGCTGCGCGATCGTTTCTTGGATTGTTCGAGTAATCCAAGCGCATTCAGGAATGTGCGCGTCAGGAGGGAAGCACCCTCAACTCCGATATGCACACCGGTTTTATCGTCATTGTCATATAGCGCACGGGTAACAGTGAGATTTGGTCGGAAAATAGCATCATTATCGATAAAGTTAAGTATAATAAGTAACAGAGAAGTAATAGTTAGGTGCATCTTGTTATATTATCTTTAGTTGTAGATATTTCGGCCATTTAGCCTTCTTCGGTTATACAACAACAAACTGCTACAGTTATCAGTTACATAGACTTCCATGGAAACACATGTCCATAGTAACGAGATATGATAAATCAGAACAAATTTAATACATTCAATTTTCACATTTAGATAAATACATTTATGACCGTTTATATGTATCGTCTTTCTGATTTAAACCATATGGTTGTAGGGTTCCTAGGTTTTCAATGAGCTGGGATTCTTTAATTCTTCGTTTATGTGTGTTATCAATTGTTATTAGAGCCATTACTGTTATATCATTAATATCATGACCGTTGGAGTTGAAATGTTTACTAATGGGTTTAGAGGAAATTTTTTCCGAATAAGACGCAAATGTTCTCTGAAACGATCACATAGTCGACGGGATGTTTCACCGATGTATTTCATGTTACATCGAAGGCAAAGAATGCAGTAAATTAAATTATCACTAGTGCATGTGAATGAACGACGAATTTGAAATTCAAAATTGTTACCATAATGTGACTTGAATTGCATACATAAGGGCATGTAAAACATCTAGTTCTTTGACAGGTAAAAGTACCAGGTACTTAATCGTCAGATTGGTTTATTTTCGCGCGAACTAATTTGTTTCATATATTCTGATCGTTTTTGAAAGTGGTTATTATGTTGTTATCAAATAGTTGACCTATATGTTCATCATTCGTTAGTATGTTTTTAAGTTATCGCGGATGAATTTAGCTACCTTCACATTATATTCATTATATGTGAGAATAAGGGGTATACAGGCTTTGTCGATATCTTTAATTTTGGGTCTAAGGGCGTCTTCTCGTGAAATATTCTCGCATTTTTTTAATGCTGAATTGATTATTCGTCGTGGATAATTGTGTTGTTCAAAAAACGATTTCATTTCTTCGGCTTTAGCTAGAAAGTCGTGATGATTTGAGCATACTCGTTTTAACCTAAGAAATTGCCCGAAAGGAATATTGTCCTTGATTTTGTGGGTGTGATTCGATTGATAGTTTAGGTATGAATGAGAATCCGTATCCTTATAATGTACGGTTGTTATAATGTGTGAAGACACAATAGATACCGTAATGTCTAGAAAGTTGGATGGATTGCTTATAGCGGAGGTGACTTTGATGGCAGGGTGAAAAGAATCAAAACTTTCTAGTTCGTTAATGGGCATGTTTGTTATGCCAAAAATTTCGTCAATAAAACGTTTGTAGATATAAGGGACGCTCCCTACATAATTGTTTAAGAATCTTTCTTCTAAGTGTCCCATGAAAAGGCAGGCTATGGAAGGACCAAATTTGGTTCCCATACAAATACCTGATGTTTGGCGGTAAAATGAGCCATTGAATTCAAAGCAGTTGGGTTTTAGGACTAGTTCAGCAAGTCTTAATAAGGTGGTTGGGGGGGGGGTATGGTATATTAGTATTTTTCTCAATATAATACTTTAAGGCGACAAGGGCATCGTTATGTGGTATTACGGTGTACAATGATTTGACATCCATAGTGAACAATAGGCTCTCATGGTAAACAGGTAGATCTTCGATTTGATTCAAAAAATTGGTGCTGTCTTTTATATATGAGGGTAATGTGCGTACGATGGGTTTGCAGATGTCATCTAAAAATTCTGAAATATGTTCAGTGGGGCAATTATATGCTGATACAATTGGTCGTCCGGGGTTGTCTATTTTATGGATTTTAGGTAATAGATAAAATACACTAGTTCTAGGTTTTTTATTAATTAGAGATACTGCGGATTCAGGGAGGTTGCCTTTTTTTATTTCATCAGATACTACCTTATCAACATGTTTATTATTAGACACAGTTGTATCTCCGTTTAGACGTTCATAATATAGTTCATTAGAGAGCTGTTGGTTAGCTTCATTGAGATAAAGGTCATTTTGCCATACCACAATCGCTCCTCCCTTGTCGGCTGGTTTGATGACAATGTCAGTTCTTTTTTGAAGTGAACGTAGCGCTTCAATCTCGTCTCTGGATATGTTCTTTCTGTTGGTCGATTCACATTGTATGCTGTCAACTTTGGCTTTACAGCAGCTAATGAATTTGTTTACAGCTTCAGACGATTCATCAGGCGTCCATAAACTTTGTTTTGGAGGAATGTATTTTCTTAAAAATAAAGTTAAGGTTTACTTCGTCAGAATACAGTCTCTTTAAGTAGCTATTCACGGTCGAAGTTATTTGGTTAAGTGAATAAACCATTTTTAAATTATGGATGAAAACGCGCAAGGAGAGCATGCGCGACAAACTAGTTCATGCAACTGTCACCAGGAGACTTTGAAAGAACCAAATCTTCGGTTAAGCCATTTTGGTACATCGATACTTTTTACGTAGTAAGCTGGATCCATATATCCAGCATATTGTTGACCCAGGTTGCGCTTCTTGGAAATAAGTCATATGTTATGAACTGTAGAATTATTTCGATGACGCTTCCCAGTGCGATATATTCCAGTTAGGCAGAACCTGTTATCGCTGCTATGCAGCTATATAAATTATCATACGATTACGATTACGATTTTAATTACACTCCAACCATTTCCATGGTATATATATAGTTTATTAAAGTGTCATCTTTACAAGTAAAGCCAGCCTATAAAAGGCTTACAAGACACAAATTTTCATACAATTATAACATATTCATGGAATGTTACCGTTACGTCGTAAGGACGCCCTTTCAATATAGTTACAAACATATTCAATTATTTTGCAATTCGATAGAATTTGAATTAATACCTCGGTACTTGAAAGGGAAGTTATATCAAGAGTTAGTACATCTTCAATTTTTTGGTATAGGTCATTTCTTAAATCATGATATGCGTTACACTCACAAAGAAAATGTAGTTCGGATTATATTTCATTTTTATTACACATACTACAGACACGCAATACTAGGGGCAAACTTCTATACCTTCCTAATTCTATATTAAGAGGGTAAGTACCTTTTCTCATTCTAGCGATTAAAGAGCGTCTACTCAGGTTGAATTTGACATAGTCTTCAGTACCAAACGTGTTTTTAAGTAATCTATAAGTTCTTAGTTTCTCCTGGGAACCTATGTTTCTCGACCAGGCAATGGAATAATTTCTGAACATAATTTTCTTTGCATCTAAAAGAACCTTTTTATAGCCATGTCGTTTAAAGAGCCTAATTCGGGATGTAAATAAAAATATTCTATCTGACATTCCGTGAAAATCAACTTAACATGATTACACCAGTTTTCATAACCACTTATCGAGTTTTGATAGTCATGTAAAAATATTTTTTTGGTTATCCTATCATCAAGCATGTTACATAGACGAAACCATAATCTTAACGTTTCTACTCGATGCCTAATAAATACAGGAGTCCAGCCCATATCACCTTCGATACTCAATAACGACGAGTGTTTTCCTGTTCCCAGGAATGAGCGCATGGCTCTAAATTGAACTTTTTTACAGCACTCATAGTTCTTGAGTCCCCATACAGCACTTCCATAATCCATAATTGGGACCGTAGTTGCATTATATATTTTACTGTAGGTTTTATGTGAAAGTCCACTTGAATTAAAATGTTTACATAGGAGGCTACCTAGTGCTTTGCTAGAAGCTTTAGCAAGGGCATCAGCCGTATAACGAAAATCTAAATATTCATTGAATTCTACACCTAAGTATCTATATACATTTACAATTTCAATAGTTTTGTCCTCCAGTTTGAATTGAAAGTTGGTAAGTGGAGCAGATTTCTTTCTAAAGTGCATTATTTTGGACTTTTCAAGATTTACAGTCAGTTTCCATTTTTTGCACCATTCCATTAGTTCATTTATAAGTACTTGTAATGAGTGTTCATCTTCTGCTATTAGGACAATATCATCGGCAAAAAGAAGGATTGACAACCTAATACCATTGACCTACACGCCAAGTCCGAGAGATTTAATTTTTAAGGCTAACTCATCTAGGTACAACGAAAAAAGTGTTGGTGATAGGCAGTCCCCTGTCTTACACCTGATGTACTCGGAAAACTATCTGACAGGTGGCCATTTATTCTGACCCGTACATCATTATTCATATACATAGTTTTAATAATTCTAAGAAAATTTCTATTCATACCGATTTCATAAAGTTTATACAGAAGGTACGAGCGATCCACACAATCGAATGCTTTAGCAAAATCGACATAACAAACAAACGTAGGACGATTTTCCAAACGCCTGTTTTTTACAATGGATATAAGGCTATAGATATGATCAAGGCATGATCGCCCTTTCCGAAATCCATTTTGTTCGTCGCTCAATTTACCGTTCAAATTTACATAAAGCGTCAGACGATTATTCAAAATTGAACTGAAAAGCTTTCCCACGTTTGAGTTAAGACTAATACCTCTATCTCCAAGTGGTGTAAGTTCGTCTTTACCTTGTTTATGAATAGGATGCAAAATACTCTGGTTCCATATTGATGGGACTTTACCGGCACTGAGAATCTTATTGAACAGGATGCACAGAATTTTACAAAGATTAGGGCTTTTTAACACTTCATTTGGAATCTTATCCAGCCCAGTTGCTTTATTGGTTTTTAATTTGTTCGTGGCTTGAATAACTTCGGCTTGTGTTATTGGATTATTCAGAGTATAATTTCTATCATAAATTTCTTGCATATTATCAATATGATCCCAAAAGGAGTTTATTTCTTGTTCATCCGAATTAAAGGGCTTATCATTAGCAACTGGATTGTATAATTTTTCAAAATCATATTTCCATTTTTTCATGATATCGTTTTTGTTTTCTGAAATTGTGCCGTTTTCCGTTCTTACTGCTCTTATAGCGTTATCTCTATTCCCCGGCCCTAGCTTTTAAATATGGTTCCAAAATTCGTTTGGGTTACTGGTCTGCAAGTGGTCTATTTCATTCAATTTTTGAAGCATAAATTGACGTTTGGAATTTCGATAATGCTTGTCAAATTGCTTTTGAATAGTTTTAAACTCATTTCGAAGTTTTGATTTTTCACTCGAATTGCCTTTACATTTAATGAATCGTTTTTCTGATCTGCCTGTACACATGATTTTCGAATTTGAGAGAGTTCGTCGTTCCACCACGGCTTTTTACTTCGAAATGTGTCTTTTTTGTTGAACGATATCTTAACATCTCTATGCGGTAGGATCTCGTTCATTTCGTCAAGGCAGTAGTTTGTGAACTTTGTGTAAGTATTGTCAATTTCCTCATGAGTGGCCATTGTGTCCGTTAATCGATCGCATATACGGATTAGTGCTGATCGCCTGCGTTCGTTTGCGAGGAAGTCTATTGGAACTCCATTTACGAGATATCTTCTGTCGACAATTACATCATCGACAAACGAGTTTTTCGCAGCTTTACTGGGCGGGTTCGTTTTATACATAATAGCGTAATCGGAGACAGTTAATGTGAATTTTATAAACGAGTGATCCGGTTTACGACACTCCGGATCATACCGAGCAACGTCGATTAATTCATTTACAGTTAATACCGCAAAATCACTTGTTTTTTCGAAATCAGCGCTTGGCACCAGAAAGTAGTCAACTACCGAGCGACCTTTGCTAGATATACAAGTAAAATTATCGTCATTCGTATTTCTCCCATTAAGTATGCACTTATTTGCATCCTGAACGGAATCGATCAAGTATCCACCGAACTTATTTGCACATTCATCGATAGATAAACGAGGAGGAATGTATTTATCGGGAGTGTCGATTTTATTACCAATTCGACCGTTAAAATCGCCACCTATGACAACTGGTTCATTATTCCAGTGCATGTATAACTGTGATAATAAATTATCGTAAAACTCTTGGGCTGAATTTCCACGGGATGATCTTTCTGGCGGCAGATATACAGTGCAAATAAGAATTGTTAGCGTTTCATCCAGAATCGATGTTAGTCTTACCCACAATATTCCGTCATATGAGCGTTCGATTATTTCAGCGCGGTAATTTTGTAGCACTTTGTTTTTTATAAGGATTCCTACACCCCCAGAGCCACGCACCGCACGTTTATGAATGTCTTTTCTATTGAAGCCTAGCCACTGGTAACCGGGAACTGATAAACCATTTCCATGCAATAGATGTGATTCACAGATGACAGTAACATCACAGTTAATTTTCAAAACAGCGTTTTCACGTAGTGTACTGGCGTCATTTTTATTTCTGTCAGCCCATCTATTTACATTCCATTGACCAAACGTAAGCTTAGCATAAGACTGGCTTATTTCCTATTCTCCAGGGTCAATATGGTTTAAAACACCTGTGTCCATGTCCAGGATGTTTCTGATTTCTGGGATACCCTCAGTAGTTGGTTTTTTCTTTTTCTGTGGTTTTGCTTTGGAGTTTTTTGCTCAGGGGAGTCGTCAGTGACAGAGTTATCCGATGGTACCCTGGCCCGTTTTCCGTTTACACTCTCCCGCGTGTCAGATTCTCGATGGATCTGTTCTGATCCTTGTTTGGGATCACTCTTCGTCTTTTCTATTAGCCGACCATTGCTGGATATTCTGAGATTGTCACCTCCTGGGACCATAGAAAGTAACTTGTGTGTAGTTAATTCATGTAGCCTCTCAATGTGGAACTTGCTTCCACGAATCCAAACCTCACCAAAGTCTTGGTCACCCTTCAGTTTTGTTTTGGCTCTTAGAATATTGACCTTGATGTCTCTGTCTTTGACGGCCAGTTTCACCAACGGTGGCTTTCCTATCTTTCTTGCTTTAAGCCTAATACATTTGATGACTTCTGGTTTGGGATTTAATTGGAGCCTGGATATCATTTTAGAGCACAATTCATTTAGGTTTTCGTCGGGGGTATGTGGTAGGATGTAGATGATCAGACAGTTTTCATGATTTTCAAGTGGATCTCTTGGGTTATCAGCGTTGAATTTACATTGTAAGTTGATGCATAGGTCTTCCAGTTGTTTTACAGAGGCCTGCGATTCTTTCAGTTGTTTCTCTAGTTCCATTATTTTTTCCCACATGTTTTCAGTTCTGTGAAATGTTTTCCACTGTCGCTTTTTACGTGTGTGACTGACTTCTCGTTGAATTCAACCGTGGTAATCAAATCACCAATTTTTTCCTCGTTTAACTTAACTGTTGACTTCAGCGCTGATATCTCGGTTTTATTTGTCAAAACCTTTTCACAGAGCTCTCTTAATTTTGAGGAGTCTTGTTGTTGGCCTTCTTTTAGCTCGTTAATGGAAATTTTTAAATCGCCAATTGC
This sequence comes from Tubulanus polymorphus, assembly GCF_964204645.1. Lineage (NCBI taxonomy): Eukaryota > Metazoa > Nemertea > Palaeonemertea > Tubulaniformes > Tubulanidae > Tubulanus > Tubulanus polymorphus. Next base: position 7,956,099 of record NC_134034.1, read on the forward strand.
CTTGCCCATAAAGTCTTCAAAGTTTGTTTTGCCGCCCATGGTTGACTTATTGTAGTAGTCCCACGCTCAATATCAGATTACATTACCATTGACCATACGTACAGCTACTGGTAGCGGTTCCCACGAAAGTCATTCAACCGAGACGTGCGTCCGTGTGTGTTTGGACGTATATGCGACGTATATGCGAGAACAGAAATAAATTATCTATATTGACCGAGATACAGAATTTTAAACATACAGTTTCAGCGTCAAAGTTTTAAGACCAGAATAATGACGTCTTGAGCGGAACAAATTCATAGAATCGCCATCCACTTACAGTTTCGCTATCTTTCCGAGTTCCGATGAATTTAGCAACTATATATCGGAGCGTCGTTCAACGCTGTCTGCGCTGTCCGCCATGTTTATGTACAGTTCTGTACAGTAGTGTATATGGAGGAAAACTATTACACATGTATATACAAATATTTACAAAACAACACTGAAGTGATTAAAATTTAGAGAATGAAAACGTAACAAAATATATATACATCAACTATTTACAATACTATATATACTATTGGAGGGATCTATATACATCTAAGCCGGTCTTAATGAATTTAGCTAATTTGACCGTTGGGTTTTTCAGAATATCAAGGGTATTAAAGGTATTCAAATTCAAATAGTTTTTGCGGGGTTCGTTAAGTAAGGTACAGTCAAACAGAAAATGGGATTCGTCACCTAAAGTATTACAAGTGGGGCATATTATATCGGCCCTGTCTAAATGAAGGTTTAAAAATTTGTTCACAGGTAAAATAGGCCTATAGGACTAGTTCCTAAGTCATCACCAAGTTCTATTATATACTTCTCTAACCTAATGTCATTCTTATATCGCCCCTACTAAATACCGACTGGAGCCGACCGGAACCGACTGGAAACCGACTGGAAACCGACCGGAGTCGACTGGGGAACCGACTGGAACTCACTGGAGCTCTAGATCTAATATACTTAGCTCTAGATCTAATATATTTAGCGACGTGACTCGCATTAAAAAAAAATAGAATGAATGTATATGATATTTTCAGTTCGCTGTACGTTTCAATAAAGGATACGATGATTTGTTAAAACCTTTTCCGATGTTCAGGCCCCTAGTTGTCAATGTCCAGAGTCAAAGATGACCAGAGTTGAATTTTTTTATTCGTCCAATTAAGATACTACTGGTTATCTTTCAGCTATGATCAAGGAGAAGTAGCGGGAATTGATTAAAGGACAATGAGAGCTTAACCAAATTGCGAAATTTAGAAATGCAACACAACACACAAACTAAACGAATTAAGTCAAACTGGGGGATCGTAAGTTAAGACAATAACGAATATAAAGTTTAATCAAAAGATAATGAGCTTAACAAGACAATAGTGAATATTAAAGTTTAATCAAAGGACAAGAGCGTAGAGAAATTTAGAAATACAATACAAAGACAGTTACAAACATTTTTTATTATAGTGTTGGATACATATATAGTAATAAAATAAATATGATAGAATATGATAGAAATGTATAGATAATAATATGAAGACAGTTACAAACTAAACGAATTAAGGCATGGCCAACTAGGGGATCTTAACAAGACACTAGTGAATATTGTTTAATCAAAGTACATGAGCGTAGAGAAATTTAGAAATACAATACAAAGACAGTTACAAACATTTTTTATTATAGCGTTGGATACATATATAGTAATAAAATAAATATGATAGAATATGATAGAAATGTATAGATAATAATATGAATATTATGATGATAAGAAAATAATTGTTATTGATGAGAATGTATTGTAATAAAATGAAATATCCCTGAAATACATGTAGTAATGAAATAAATATATAATGGTAGAATATGAGAGATGTATGAAATATCCTTGAAGTAAATATATAATGATAGAAAATGATAGAAATGAAAAAACAATCATGATGTGAATGTTATAATGATAAGAAAACAATTTTCGTTATTGATGAGAATGTATAGAAATAATATTAATAATGATGGGAATAATATTATTGATAAGAAAATAATTGATATTGTCTATTAGCTTGAAAAAAAATTAAAAGTTTCATCGTAGTGTATAGAAATAATACTAATAAAATGACTATGTTATTGATGAACATTATTGTCTTTATTTATTCACGATTGGAGCTCCAGTTGGTTTCCAGTCGGCGCCGGTCGGTTTCAGTCGGCTCCAGTCGGTATTTAGTAGGAGCCTTTTTATATTGCTTTAAGTTAGTGTATACCGGGATATCGGATTAGTATTTAAAGCAGATACGATTTCTTGAAGGTGCTGGTCACGGAGTATCTGTTTTATTCGTTTTGGAAAAGATTTATTGTTAGTCATGAATTGCTGCGTCCAAATGCAGGACAAACCACAGTCATCAAAGGTTTTCTTTACGAATACGAATACGAATATACGAATACGAATATTTATTTACACTCCAACCATTTCCATGGTATATGGAGGAAAAACAGTATTTACAATAATTACATAAACAGTAATAAAAACTACAAAACTTAATTAACTGGTTTCACACTTATGTACATAATATACTATTTATTATTTACAATACATCTATTTACAATACATATACTACCGGAGGGATTTATATAAATCTAGACCTATTTTGATGAATTGAGCCATATTTAAAGTTGGATTTTTTAAATACATCTAAGTTCCGAAAGGTATTTATATCTAAGTGGTTTTCACGGAGTTCGGTTAGCAAATAACAATCGAAAATAAAATGTACTTCGTCTCCTAAAACGTTGCAGGCGGGGCATAGCTACCGGTAGCTAGCGCTACCTAGGGATCGGTTGACATACTAAAAGTTTCTTACCTACTTTCCCCGTGGTATTTTTGGACGAGTCTAGTGCGCGTGGTTGGGAAAAGCGGTTCTGCGTGTGTTTAAATCGAGCGTCTGCAGTTGGGAACAAAGCTAGAAACAGTGTATTAACGGATTAACATTTGTAGCAGGATATTCACCTATAGAACGATGGTGAGTGCTTGTGTATTTCGCGGGACGGTATATAGGCCTTGATAAGGGATGGGTTATTACTGCAGAGATTTTCAAACGATCATGAATTCTCTTAACAGGCCGCCACCGCGCGCGGGGCCAGGACTTAGGCCGTAGGCTGGTAGGGCGATCTATTAAGTGTTACGCCCGTTTAGTTTTTATTTGTTTCGTTCGTCCCATTAAATTAGTTAATAGTTCCTACGAAAAGATAAACCTCTGGCATGGCTATGAAACAAATTATCTCTGGTCGATCTCCACTCCAGTTATGATACTCGGGATGTGTCAGGCGCGGATCCCACAAAAGGACCATCAGTCACAGTTAGTCTAATGTCTATTTCAACCTGACTTGAGAGCATTCCGGGTGGCCTAGCTCGCTCATTTTTGGTAGTAGTATACCTCCGTAAATACGTAAGATAAACTCATGAAATTTCTACCACAACAATTTATTCATAAATTAAGAATAGCCTACTGTGCAAGTTTGGCTTCAATCGGGTGTAAAACGAGCTTTGAATGAATGAATAAAAATTTGAAGCGATGAAAAACGCGAATATGACACATTTTGATCACGTGACCTGAAATCCCTAGTAAAGGTCTTAGTAGGACCAGAAAGGACATGCGATGCAGTCGACCTAAATCATCATTTTTTAATCCATTTGAAACTATATTGAAGCACAGGGGTTTGGCGATGGGCTTGGATTTTATTTCCAGGTTGTTGATAATCTCGCGAGAATGGCGCTAAATATGAACTGCGAATAAATTCAAAATATCACGGAAATACCTTGTGTTTATATTGTTTATTTATCCGCTATAAAGTTCCGATAAACAATTGGTCGTTAAGGATCATTATCAGACGGTCGTCACGCTACTATATAAAATAACAAGGGATGAAACGCCTTCAGAGTTGTGCCAGCCAGAAAGTTGGGACAGTCACGTGACTTAACGCTTCTTATTTGACTGAACGCGAACCTGAAGCATATAAGATGGAAACTATGATATGAAAAATATTTGAGAATAACTTACATTCAAATGCATTTTTTGACTATGAATTATATATTTCATCATAATTTATTCTTTATAAGTTAGTTATTTCATATGAATCATAATCTGACAATTGATATTGGTCTGTGAATATGTTAACTTTTCGTGTTGAAGTTTTAAATGCGATGACGTCATCAGAATGTCACGTGACTGTCCCAACTTTCTGGCTGAAAATTTAAGTACAGCGGAGGCCTGGCGTTTCATCCCTTGTGATTTTATATAGTAAAGCGTGACGACCGTCTGATAATGATTCTTAACGACCGATTGTTTATCGAAACTTTATAGCGGATAAATAAACAATATAAACACAAGGTATTTCCGTGATATTTTGAATTTATTCACAGTTCATATTTAGCGCCATTCTCGCGAGATTATCAACAACTCGGAAAATCCAAGCCCATCGCCAAACCCCTGTGTATTGAAGGATATGCAATAAGTCTTCACTGAAAGGGGTTAAATGAAGAGAAGTGATTCCATGATTTGAAAGTTTAACAATATATTTCCATGCCTACATACCAAACTTCAGTTGGTAGGCATGGAGACATATTGTTAAACTTTCAAATCATGGAGTCTCTTTTCTCCCATGAACCCCTTTCAATGAAGACTTTTTGGATATCCTTCAATTCAGTTTTAAGTGGATTAAAATACGATGCTTGAGGTCAACTGCCTGTCCTTTCTGGTCCTACTAAGACCTTTATCAGGTATGTACTACCAAAACTGATTGAGCTAGGCCACCTGATGTGCTCTCAAGTCAGGTTGAAATAGACATTAGTACTTAGCCGTTGTTCCTGAAACAACGTCTAGGGCGAAAGTGCTCATATAAGGTTAATTTTCGTCCCTCATTTTGAGGGACGAGGCTTTAAGCGTCTATTTCACCCCTTTAAACACCATCAACTTACCTCAAACTGACTGTTCTGTAATCAGACGGAAGTTAACTATTGTTTGTGCATAAATTTGTAATCCTAAGAAGCTTTTGACGATCATAGTAGCTCAAAAATTTTGACTAGTCGCCTCAAAAAATAGTTGAAGTGAAGCAACATAACAAATATGGCGGCTTTTCGTGGTGCATGATGGGAGTGTAAATTACGGATTTGAACTTAAACTTGATTGACATTGATACCAATGCAGATATTATTTTTGTTTCAAATTTTTAAGGTTAAAATTGACCAAAATTTATGCGTTTTATTAACAAAAGGTAACATTTAGAGTAATTTTAGAGAGACATATTGAATTTTCACATTTTATTATTTAGTCCGTATTGGAAATCCCGATAGTGGCAATCAATTCAAATCAAATCAATAAATTCTCCGATTCGTGATTTAAATCATTAAATATTTTATTATAAAACACGTTTTCAAAGTCAACAAGGTAACTAATTTATTTATTTTAGTACAAAGGTTTGATTTGACACTAAAATCATTTGTTGCATTGCAATTAACAGGAGTTAACCGCTAGGCTATATGATACTTTAGCATCAGACGTTGTACGGAACCGTAACAACGACTGGTATTCAGACTAAGTCACAGTGACTACAGCACAGTGAAAAAAGGTGGCCCAAGTCCGTCATAAGTCGAAATTAGTGCCCAATGGTAAAGTAATATATATAGTTAGTCAGTAACCTGACTGTGGTTTAGTTTCACGATCGGATATTTTCACAAACCACAGTCAGGAATGGGAAGGTCATTTTTCAATGAAATTTTCGTGAGTCAAATTGACTCACGAGTAATTTGCCTGTCATTTCATTGTCTCTTAAGATATCTGTCTAATTTTGTTGTTGTAATCAACGCACAACAGATTCGCAGTTTGTTTGATCCCCATAAAACCTCACCTGACGATCTTAATCCATGTTCAAATCGGCCGTAAAGTGAGAGTAAATTTCTGTCGATTAGACGGCGGCCATTTTTAAAACGTGTGGAGGGTGCTGGCACCTGTGGACTGAGGACAGGACCACAACACAAACTAACGAAACGAAACAACGAAATTGAAAAAATTTAGAAATCAACACTTATTCACATTTTCTTCAACCAGAATTTATTTTTTCGTCATTTATTGTGGAAAACACGAAGATTTGAAATATAAGTTGGAAAACTATCAAAAATAAAAATTGTCGTTTCGTTTTGAGAGTTTTATATAAATCCTTGTAGGTCACCTAGTCAATCATGCCACATGTATGCAATACAGAGAAATGGCGAAATTTGTGGAGGAATTAATTAATTTCTCAAAAATAATGTTGATTAATCGCTCGAAACATACATAAAATTGGATTATTTCAAAAGGTACCTGTGTTAGTTTGTGATTTAGGCCTAAGCCATTAATTGTGGACTGAAGTGAATAGAAATTTTAGAGTATATTTTTGAAGTGTTACTTTTTTCAACCGTGTTTTGGCCCTTGTCATCCCTAACGTTGGTATAAGCTCATCCGATAATAAAAAGCTTACCACCAACGATTAGGTATCTAACTAATATATAGTAGGCCTATAAGAGAAGGAGAGAGATAGAGAGATGTAGGAGACAGGTAAACAGGCAGACAGTTGAGGGAGAGAGAGAGGGAGAGCTATGTGGCGAGACAGACACAGACAGGTAAACAGGCAGACAGTTGTGGAGGGAGGGAGAGAGGGAAGGCGACAGCCACAGACAGGTAAATAGGGTGTACAGGTAGACAGTTGACTGTATATCTGTATGTGATCAGATCAGTTATATTTAAGTTGACAAGGTAGACAGGTAGAATGATAGATATATCGCGGCCCCCACACCAACGGTTTTTATGGTTTAGGCGCTCTATAAAAGGTCGAGCGGGTCCCCGAAATGTGGTTGCGCGGAGGCCCCGGACCCCTGGAATGGCCGCGCGACAAACAGTCGGGTTCTGCAAACATGGGTCTATGGTCCATTTTTAAGTACCGTACACTTAGATAAGGCCCTACCCTTGAGAAGGTTCAGAGCCCTAAGGACTATTAAGGGTCGCCCGACAAGTTTTCAGGAGGTCGCTTTTCAGGTGTATTTTCGCGTATATTTGACACTCACTTTGGCGGTCTGGGCAGGACCCGTCCAGACCCACCGGACACCCGCGCGCAGGGTTTTAATGGCTTTACACTTACTATAGGGTCGCTTCTAAATACCCGACAAGTTTCAGAATCCTAGGCCCTCACTAAAGGGTCCTCCGAACCCCGAAAGTTTGTTGCGCGACAAAGTTTCTCGCTCCACAACCAAGGGTCTAGGGCCCTTTTTAAGCTTTGTACACCAGACTAGACCCTCCCCAAGAAATTTCAGAGCCCTAGGGCCACTATTAAGGTCGCACGAGAAGTAGGCGTAAGAAGTGGGTCACTTTTCAGGTCTCGACTTAAGTGCATTTTCGCGTATATTAGATGCTCATTTTCACGGTCTGGGCAAGGCCCGCCCAGACCTAACAGGCCCCCCGGTGTTATGCCACACTGAACGCCCAGAGCTTTAATGGTGCTACACGTACTATAGGACCCCTTCTAAATACACGAGAAGTTTCAGAGCCTTAGGCCCTCTCTAAAGGGTCCTCCGATCCCCCTCGAAAAGTGGTATGGCCGCGTGGTAATTATTCTCGCTAGCCTCCGCGACCAAGGGTCTAGGGCCCTTTTTTCTACGATGTAATACATTTTTGGTTCGAAGAATGAGAACCTAAGCTATCGTCAAGTTGCAGTCATGAAGTCACGAGACAGGATCGGAAGATTTTTTTTTCAGGTTGAGTGATACGCCTCAATGAAATAGGTCCACATACGTAATTCGCTTGTCTTAAGAATATCATAATTATCATGATAGATATATTCAAATACTCTGAATAATATCATTTTCTAAAATCATGCATAATGAATGCCGATTTAGCGGGTGGTTAAAACAAATCATTACATCTACTCGCGCATAAATACACCATCAATGCTGAGCGCCAGTACTCGTACGTACAGCCATACACACGTTGATGCCGACACCGGGTTCCACTTCAAAAGAACAAAATATTAGAAATATTTGTGATCCGATTTACACCAAATAAACCTTTAAAGTAAGGTATTTAGCATCGGATATTGTGCCAAAAATTCTAGATTGATACACAACATAATTTTTCAAGTAAGCGCATTTTTAGTGTAAACCAATTATGTTGATTGACAGGCAGGCTCAGCTGCGCGCCTCACTTTATCGATATCGTCAGATGTAAACAATAACATTACCACGTGCGCAATGCAAATGGATAACAAATTGAATTTTTTTTAACAAACTTCTCTAATGGAATATCAATTTCTTTTCATAATTTGCCTTTCTTTTATGTGATTTATAATTTGTACATCAGACTTTGCTTCTTCAAACCCCAGGACTTTGAAGTCCTCTTGTTCGACATTATAATTAACTACTGTTTTTAAATCGCGACTTCTGAACTTTTTCGTATAGGCCTATTTCACGCTCATTTTTTCGATTTGGACAGAGGGCGCTGCTGTCCACTGGAACACCGTGTTTAGGGTTTCAATAGTTCAATCTCGAATCTATAAGGCCCCGTCTATAAACCCAAGGAGTTTCAGAGCTCCAGATATACTGTTAAGGGTCGGGCGGACCCCTGAAAATGGTTCCAAAGAGGTCTGGACTTTTCACGGATTCTTGACTTGGTCAATTTCGCTAAAATCGGTTATCCTTAAACTAAGTCTACCACAGTTTTGACCATCTCAATACATTCCCCTGAGATGAAAACAACCTCTCAAGGGTTCTGGGCACTTCGCCCCGGATAAGGGGGTCACTAGGGGGCGGGTTAGTCGATTTTGGGACCTAGGCCAAGACTTTGGGCTTGCAATGTGGCTCTGTTTCAAGGACTAAACAAGTTCTGATACTTGGAAAGGATAGAGGAAGACTCGCCCCATAAAAGTGCCTAATAACACTTGCAACGTCATTAATGATAATCTTAATAATCATGTTTTAAACTTGGTACTAGAGGCCACACAATGGTACTAGAGGCTATAGGTACCAAAGGCCACAGCTAAAGGCCATTGGTACCTTTGAGTGTTGGCCTGTGGTGCCCATGATGGCTTTTAGTACCAGTCGGATGGCCTCTGGTACCTCGAGTACATTACCCTAACCCTAACCCAGGTCCCATTATATGAAATGGGATCTCGGGACCAATAGCTTATATTTATATTAGTTAATTCCGTAAATTTTGGGATTCGAATCCGAAATATTTTTGTTTCATTATTAACAATGAACAAGTATTGTGACTATACGGTAGACACATGCAATTTGTGTTTTATATTCCGTACACTCTGGGATTCGAACAAAATATATTTATATTTGTTAATTCCGTAAATTGATAATTCCGATCTCATATGGGATTTGAACCGAATTTCATTATTAACAATGAAAAAGTATTGTGACTAAACGACAGGTAGACACATGCTATTTATGTGTTTACTGTAAAACTATTGTCAGCCTGTCTACCATTCGGTAAAGAGGATGACCGAATTACCGCCATAAACATGCGCCAGCTGCACTATTTCGACTTATATCGGACTTGGGCCAAAAAGGGCATCAACTTTGAAAAGGGCGAGCGAGTTTGAGTTAGAGTGCCATTCATCGACATGCCACTAAATTTGCCTTCACATTCAATTTGCTTGTGCTCTTTTAGATTTTTGGCGAAATTTGCCCTTTTTTATTAAATTTATAGAGCAACAATAATATCTCTTTTAGAATAGTGCCTTTTGAGTAAGAAAAAATTGCCTTAGATTGCATTCTATGATTTTGGGCAATTTATTTCATTCACATTTGCTTTAGGCCTAATGTCTATTTCAACTTGACTAGAGAGCATTCCGGGTGGCCTAGCTCGGCTCATTTTTGGTAGTACATACCAAGCCCGTTGCGAGCAGTAAAATAGTGTAGCGGCCATTGGACCAGATAGATGCCTTTTAATAAGAAAAGCTAAATTATAATCTAACTTTTTGTTTGCATATCACATGTAGGCCTAGCCTAATATTCTTCATATAGGTATGATATGATATGTACAAGTGCGCACCATAGAAGAATTTTTAGTTCATTTTGGGAATAATCCTGTCATGTGGCAAATTCAATCTGATTGAATTTTTACACTATAAACTCTTCAGAGTCTGATTACCTTTAGTTATCCAGGGGCGTAGCCACCTAAAATTCAATGGTGCGACAGTCCGGAGCGCCAAAGGCGCGGGCGGTGTCTAGAAGGGGGGTTTGGAACATTAAAACACCTGAGATGCGTTCAGATGGCTATTAGAGCTCATATTTGGTTAATTTTTCTGTAGATAATATAATGCCTCTAAGGTTATCTTTGGTCTAGGGACGCATCCAGATGTTTCACCATCCCAGAGTGGTTTCTGAGTCCTGCTGAACTGGAAGGGCAACTATATCATAGCACAAAACGGTGGACCTGGGGGCATTCCCCCAGAAAATTTTGATTTTTCAAGGCTCTGAGATGCAATCATTAAGCATATTTGGGGCATAAAGTCTATCCCCCTTGAAGTTAAATATTATCGTTTAAATTCATTTAGACCATTTTCTATACTACTTCCAGAATACTTGCCCGGAATAAAACATTCATGTTAGTACAAGAGCCTGTCAAAATCATGAACTAGAAAAATAGAAGTGCAAACATGATTACCCCTCAATACAAGTGGTAGGCTAGATCTGCCCTTGACCATTCATTGATGAATAGTAAACTTATGTTAGCTTATTGTACATCAATACCGGTACTCTCTCGATTTTCTCGGTTATCATGTCTCGGCACTTGAGCAGAATTTTTTTGGTCAAATCCCTTATTATGGTCCATTTTTCATGAACAAAAAACACGAAATCTACCTTCAGAAATTATCTTGATTGGCCAAAAAAGTGTAGAGGCCATGGCCGGAATCAAGGGACTGGGTATGTACGTGGGATACCCTTGTATAAAGTGGCTGGGATTGAGGGGCTGACTGGTGCATGGATTACCCAAGTATACACAGTGGCTGAGATCGAGGGGCTGTGCGTGGATTACCCTTATACAAAGTGGCTGGTATCGAGGGGGCTGGGTATGTGCGTGGATTACCCTTAAACAAAGTGGCTGGGATCGAGGGGCTGGGTGTGCGTGGATTACCATTATATAAAGTGGTTAGGATTGAGGGACAGGGTTTTTCGAATCCCGCTTTATGCTTATATTTTCTCTAACTCGATTATCCACACTTTCCTTGATGCGTGGCGTCAATGAGCCAATCAGAACGCGCCATTGGCAAAATGGCATTAACAGGAATTACGCGCATTGGCAAAATATCACCTGCCTAAAATTAACTCTACTTTGATTAGAGGCTTAGCTTCTGCTACTAACCTACTGTTGAAGTGTTTGACAAATTCTTCTCACCTGGTTGTCTCTGCATGGCGCCAAACTGTCTGAGATCCTTTCCTCATAGTAGCCTAAGTGACAATGTCAATCATTCTCATACAGACACTCGCGATCACCTAAGTAATGTCTCCATTTATTGGACATTTCTCTTAATCTTTTGAACCATTTGCACCATTTGGTTGACCAACCAGTGAAACTGCTTCTTAATAAATAAACCATTGTTTTGATATCCATTTTAAAATGTATAGAAGCCACAGGGGCGGATTCAAGGGGAGCAGGGGAGCACTCCCCTCACAATTTCAAGGCACCCCTAAAAAAACCTTTTCAAAATTTCAAAATACTTTTTTAAGTTTATTTTTAGCTCCGCTGTGACAAGGTCAGCGGAGCTAATGGGTTAGGGGGTGAAAAACGTCGTTCGTCCGTCCGTCCATCCGTTGGTTCGTTCATGCGTCTGTCAACTTTTCCTTCAAATCGCTACTAGTCCTACAGTTATAATCGGATCAATTCCAAATTTGGTATGAATGTTCTATGGACCAAGGCCTATAAAGTTACAGAGCCATTTTTTTGATTCGTCCCCCATGTGCATTTTAAAATCGAAGTAGGGGCCTATACACACTGTATTGCAAGAAGACCCATAGACATTGAGTAATGGAGGAATTTTTGTCATAACTTCTGTCATATTTGTCATAACTTCTGTGTCCGGTCCTACCTCAGAAAAATTGTTTTGGTCCCATGAGATCTGAGGTAAGCGAGTTCTACATGAAATTACATTTATTAGGACTATAGACCAAAACAGTTATTTCAAATATATAATAGACACTGGATTAACAGAGTATCGTTTTTACGCTACCATCAACTCTGATGCCCCTGTGATAGAATTTAATTCAAAATGGCGGCACTGATAGATTGTTTGTCGGGTCGCTCTACAAACTCGGACCATTTTTAGTATAATTTGGAAGCTATGAAAAACTTCATTACAAGTGGTATAAAGATCAGAGATCGTCAAATTAAAGCGTGCAAAGTTGACGAATTGATTGATATAACGAACATAACTATTAAAGACGCACCGGTTGAGCTTTCGGATATGTTCATTATTAATCAGCTACAAAAGTATGGCAACGTAGTAACCGGTTCACTGCGAAGAGGCAAAATTAAAGACACGGAAATTTTAACGGATCTATCTATGCGAAACTGTCAAACGTAAAAAAACATTATACCCGTGGAGACTAAGTTTGGAAGATTTGAAGTAAGACTTTTTTGCGACAATAACAAAACACAGTGCAAACATTGCGGTGACACTGATCACCCATATTTCAGACGTTTACTGAAAACTAGAAAACTTTGTTTCAAGTGTTAATCAGCTGATCATATGGCTAATGATTGTCTGTATGGCATAATTTGTTACCATTGTCGTGAAGATGGTAAAAAAAAATCTGAATGCCGAAAAATTCGAAAAATTCAATAACGATTGAATTACGATATAGACGAAAATAGTATCAGTGATCACCAGTCAGACACAATTCAAAACTCAGCGCAAGTTGAATTTACAACAACGCCTCTTGTTGACAATCCGACCGTGGATTACCTGATCATAGGAGACTCTAACTGCAGGCGCCTTATATTCACTGACCTGCCCAGTATTATTCATGTTGACAGTTTGCCAGGCGCAACCGCTCATGGTATTGATCAACAATTACTCAAGCTTAACCCGAAATTAGACAGTAGCCTTGTAAAACGTGTTATTTGTCATTTAGGAACAAATGACATTTTTTTAAACAAGGACGATAATGATCAAACTATTCTCGACTTATCCAAAGCTACAAATACACTACTTACTAGATTTCCAAATTCTGAAATTCATGTATCCAGTATCCTCCCCCGTAGAGGACGGAGCAAGACAATAATGGCACTTAATGAATCTGCCACGGCCATCAATAACTATTTAAAAAAACTGTGTAATAGCGACGAAAGACTATTTTATATCGACAATGATGAAAAGTTCCGCCCTAACCAAGCTGGTGTTACACGAGCCCTCTTCGATTCCATGGATAAGAGTGGAGTTCATTTAGGAATAGACGGAGCCAAAGAACTGACAGCCACATTTCTGAATGCATTTGCTTTACTGTCGGGTAGAAACAAGAAAAGATCTCATAGTCAGACGTCACCTGCTATCATCAGTCCCAGTTGTAGCCAACTGACTAAAAAGGACAGGATTATTTCTGGTGACTCACCTGTTACTGCAGTTTGAGGTCTATTCTTATCTATCAGTCTATGACTAACAATCCATCTAATAATTGTCAGTATTTTGATGAAAATAACTTTGAATTCGATAAAAGTCAATTTTCAATTTGCACTTTTAATATCCGAAGATGCAACAAAAATTTTGATTCTTTCACTGACTACATCAATTGTATAAAATCCGATTTTTCTATCATAGGACTTACTGAGACTTGGAGTAATGATAATGCCCATAACAATAATCTTTATAAACTACCTGGCTACAATAGTATTTTTAAAAGCCGCTCGAATGATGTAAAGGGTGGTGGCGTTGCCCTTTATTTCAAAGATGATTACCAATCTATAATACGCCCAGATCTTGCTGGTAAGAATGAGGTATTTGAATCTCTCTTTTTTGAAATTATTTGTAAGAGTAAAAAGAATAAGATTATTGGTATTATATACAGACCTCCGGGGCTAAATCTACTTTTTTAGTTGAATTTAATTTACTATTAGACAAGCTAAATAGGGAAAGAAAAGATTGTTATTTGATTGGTGATTTTAACATTGATTTACTTCAATCAGAAGTTCATAAACCTACTGAATCATTTCTAGATAATCTGATAGCTTCATCCTTTTACCCACTTATTGATAAACCAACCAGGGTGACCAATAATTCATCCAGTCTAATTGACAATATTTTTTGTAATAATGTTGAAAATGTATTTAACTCGGGCATATTATGTACAGATATTTCTGATCATTTTCCAATTTTCACAATGTTTGATCAACGTATACGTGTCTGCAATAATTGTACTTACTCAACTAGAAACTTTAGTGATCATAATATTGATAGATTCTATAGGAGCCTAATAGCGTGTGATTGGTCGGCTATTTATAATGAAAATGACCCACAAAGGTCTTATACTGTATTTATTTCTAAATTTACTCATTTATATGATACATGCTTTCCATTTATCAAACGCATGAACGCAAAAACCAATAAGTCTTAACCCTGGTTAACTACGGGCTTGTTAAACTCTATTAAATATAAAAATCACTTATATAGGAAAACACTTTATAATTCAGATATTGCTTTTAAATCCCGTTATTTAGAATATAAGCGATTATTATCACGTTTATTAAAAACTGTTGAAAAAGGTTACTATGATACTCAGTTATTTGGTGTAAAGAATGATATGAAAGCTACGTGGAAAATCTTAACGACAGTTATTGGAAGTAACTCCGTCAAAGAACAACAATTAGCTTCCTTTAAGCTAAACAACGTAACTGTCAGTGGTAGTTTAAACATTGCAAATGAGTTTAATACTTTTTTTGTTAACATCGGACATCGTTTAGAAAATATGATCCCCGAGTCTGAAAAACATTTCAGTTTTTAGCTCGGCTGTGACCGAAGGTCAGCGGAGCTGATGGGTTAGGGGGTTCGTCGTCGTCCGTCCGTCCGTCCGTCCGTCCGTCCGTCCGGTGTTCGGTGTCCGGCGTCAACTTTTTCTTTATATCCCTACTAGTCCTACAGTTCTGATGGGATCTTGATGAAACTTGGTATGAATGATCTATGGGGGAGTGCCTACAAAAGTACAGAGCCATAATTTTGATTTTGCATAAATTATGCAAATTAGGGCTATTTTTAGATTTTCACTAAAATCGCTACTCCTCCATCGATTTTCAGCGGATTTCAATCAAACTTAGTATGAATGATCTATGGGGGAGTGCCTACAAAAGTACAGAGCCATATTTTTGATTTTGCATAAATTATGCAAATTAGGGCTATTTTTAGATTTTCACTTAAATCGCTACTTCTACTTCAGTTTTCAGTAGATATCAACCAAACTTGGTACGAATGATGTATGGGGGAGTGCCTACAAAAGTATAGAGCCATACTTTTGATTTTGCATAAATTATGCAAATTAGGGCTATTTTTAGATTTTCACTTAAATTGCTACTTCTACTCCAGTTTTCAGTAGATTTCAACCAAACTTCATATGAATGATCTATTGGGGAGTGCCTACAAAAGTATAGAGCCATATTTTTGATTTTGCATAAATTATGCAAATTAGGCCTTTTTTAGATTTTCCTTTCAATCGCTACTCCTCCAATTTTCAGCGGATTTCAAACTTAGTATGAATGTTTTTATAGGGGATTGTCTAAACCAGTATAGAGCCATATTCTAGATTATGCATAAATCTTGCAAATTAGGGATAATTTTTTTAGATTTTCACTTAAATCGCTACACCTTCTTCAGTTTTTATCAAATTTGAATTAAACTTTTTATGAATGATCTATGGGATGATGCCTACATAAGTATAGAGGATGTTTTGCAAATTAGTTCTATTTATAGATTTATCTTGTTAAATGACTGCTTCTTTGGTTTTCAAACCGAACTTGGTATAAATGAACAATGGATGGGAGAGCCATATACTATAGCCTACTTCATTTGCAATAGTTTTTCAATTTCTAAAACTTTTGTGCTATAATATCGGTATAATTAAATTCAAATGCCTTTTATCGTAAGTAAGGATACAAGATGGACTGCAAGTTGGACCATTCAGCATTGCCATTATTTGAAGTAAGTTTCTGAAGTTGTCCTGAGAGCGTATTAAGCCTACACTAGTTTTATTCTTCCTCCAGGGGGCGCCCCTGGGGGTGGAGTTTCTATTTCTTCAAATTGCTATTAGTCCTACAGTTTTAATCAGATCAAGTCGAAATTTGGTATGAATGTTCTATGGACCAATACCTACTAAGTACAGAGCCCTTTTTGGATTTGGCCAAAAGCGGGCACCCCTAGGTATGCAGGTTCCATTTCTTCAAATCACACAGCGGAGCTATATAAGCCGATAGGCTCCTTGTTATTTAAATCGTCCTAATAATGAGAACTTCTTTTTCTTCCCAACAAACTCGCTAGAAATTGATGAAATAGTACATAAATTCTCTGGAAATAAAGGTATTGGCATTGACGGGATCTCTATGAAAATAGTTAAAAGAATTATTGATGTTATTAAATATCCACTTACTCATATATTCAACAATAGCCTTCATTCTGGAGTGGTCCCTGCTGAACTCAAAATTGCTCGGGTGTGCCCTCTGTATAAAAAAGGTGAATGCGATTCCTTTGACAATTATCGACCCTTATCTGTTTTACCATGTTTTTCTAAGATACTAGAAAAACTCGTTCATAAACGTTTAGTCGCTTTTTGTGATAAATTTGAAATTATTGATCATAACCAATTTGGATTTAGGAAAAATTACTCAACATCAATGGCATTAACTCGTATATCTGATGAAATAGCAGCCAATATTGACGAAAGAAAAACAACGATTGGAATATTTTTGGATTTGTCTAAAGCTTTCGACACAGTAAATAACCATATTCTTTTGCATAAACTTAATCATTAGGGTATTAAAGGCACAGCGCTTAATTGGTTTCAAAATTACTTAGAAGGTCGCAAACAAATAGTCCAGATTAAAGATACCAATTCTACCGCTTTAGATATTGATTTTGGAGTACCACAGGGCTCCATTTTAGGTCCATTACTATTTATACTATATATAAACGACTGTACTCGTGCATCTGATATCCTAAAGTTAATTTTATTTGCTGATGATACGAATGCTTTCTATAGTAATCATCTCGTTGACCGCCTGATAAAAACGATCAATACTGAACTTTCGAAACTAGTTGTTTGGTTTTGTGCCAACAAGTTATCAATTAATATTAGTAAAACTTACTATATTATATTTAGTAAAACTTTTGTTGGTAATACAAAGATTTATATCGATGATCGTGAAATTGAACGTGTCCACACTACCAATTTTTTGGGGGTTTTAATAGATGAAAAACTGTCATGGGATGATCACATAAAATCTGTATGTAAAAAAGTGTCACGTTGTGTTGGCGTTCTTCATCGTGTTAAACAGATGTTGTCTTCCAATTCTTTACGTACCTTGTATTTATCCTTAATAGACCCATATCTTCAATATTGTAACATTGTTTGGGGAAGAACTTCTGATTATAAACTGCATCCATTAACAATTCTACAAAAACGTGCTGTCCGTTTGGTCAGCAAATCCCATTATTTAGACCACACTGATCCAATTATTGCTCGGTTAAATATTCTTAAAATTAAGAATATTAACAAACTCCAACAAGCTATTTTTGTACATAAATTCGTCAATTCAAAATTGCCTAGGACCTTTCACAACTATTGGAACTTCAATTATCAAATTCATAGTAAACCTACGCGTAATAGATTTAGAATTAGATTGCCTTATTTTAGAACTGTAACTAGAAAATCTTCTGTCAAAATATCCGGTCCCCTATTATGAAATACTCTATCTGAATCAATTCAAACTATTCAAAGCGAACCTGCCTTTAAGTGTACCTACATTAAATCATTATTCAACACTTTGTAAATTTTCATTCTATACAAACCTATGTTAATGTGTAATATGTAAAACTTTTTTTTTCTTTTCGCCTGTTAATTACTTGTGTGCATGATGTGTGAGTGTGATGAATGTGGTGTGGATGCTTCTGGGTGATACGGCTTAGATAGACTGTTTCAGTCTCTCCGTGTAGCCCCATTATCCTGTTACATTTTTCTTTGTCTAATCATACTTATTATAACGTTCAATAATGTAACATCATAATGAAAATAAATTTCAATTTCAATAGCAGCATTCCAAAAACTCCTTATTTTCCCAAGATGAAAAGTGAAAAGATCAGCCTTTTTTTAAACTTTAAAGCATTTTGTTTCCTGTGACTGTGTTGTTTCAAACTGATTTGAAAAAAATTTTAAATGGTAGGCATGAAAACATATTGTTGAAATTGATTTCGTCCATAATGGAGTCTCTTTAAATCTCTGATTCAAATGAGTTGAGTAGATTACTTCTTATGCTTCTTAATCTAGGATGTTATGACAGTTTTTGGTTTACCTTTGTCAGCAGTATGAGGTTGGCATTGAGCCAATTCATGTAAAATCGCTGTACGTTTTTTTTATGTGAGCATTTTTTTCATTGGTTCTCGGGTTAAGCGACGTATAATCGATGCGATTGAAGACATGACGAACCTCCGTCGATGACATGGTCAACTTTGTTTAAATTCGACGAAAAACTGTTTTTGGCGGGAAAATTCTTAGCTCTTGCGTATAAAATTGCAATGACCTCGATTGGGAGGCGTCGTCTCTACGAGCGAATGTGATTGGCTGTTTTTGGGATATACGGGGAATTCCGGCGCTACTAAAATAATTATGGGAAAGCCATTGATGGCGAACGTTTCATTGGACTAGGTGCCTTATATGTGCGAATTTCAAGTGCTCATTGCTGGTGAGAATATAATCATTTCACATATCGCCATAGGTATTGTTTTATTTTAATACCTGGTGAATGTGTTGATTGAGATTGAAGTGAAGCGGAAGTTCACTTTACGTCAAGGCCTCCACGTGCGCATAAGTAATAACATTAGATTGTTGCGCACACAAACACACGCTCATACAGACTAACTTCTATATGGTAACTTCTATATGGTGATGCTGTAGCGCTGCTTGGCACGTGCATGTTTGGTATGATAACAGGCTGAATAATTGTCGTAGCAGATGAGCGCTGTGTTTTCTGTTTGATAGAATTTGTAATAAATTCCAATTTCTTGTGACCTGAAAATACTAAGCAGCAAACTATAGGTATAGGCCGAGGTCTGAATATTGTAGTGGTAAATTCCAGGATTTAAAACGATCTAATACTACGCCCCGGTTTTAGCTTCCGCGGCCATACATTTGAAAAGGTTTCGTTTCCAAGACTCAATATCCAGCCACCCTCTGTGACATCATATGAATTTTATTTGAATATTTTTTCATATTGTGAAAAATATTTCTTTGAAAATATAAAATAGTTTCCAATGCCTCGCCTATCTGTACCCTACAAAATTTTGGACGTAGACCATAAACAAATGTTTATCTTTGGTCTAATTTGACTACAAAATAATAAGATACAATATAAACTTCTAGAACTTTGAAGTCACGAATTGAAAAGATTTATCAAGCAATGCCCTTACTCCAAACAACCTCTAGCTTTCAAGGTAAACCGCACATTGCCCATGGGCAATTTATTAGTATTTAAAAGCCCTTTTGTTATTCCCTTCTTGATTCATTATTAGGTTTATCCCAGTGAACGGCTCATCTGGTATTCATTAAAGGGCAAAATGCTATGAAAATTGTACTCTCCGCGATTTCTTAACCAGAAGAAGGTAACTAACGACCTGATATCTGTCTGCTCGAAAAAAATATCTCTAATAAGCGGTGAATTAGTCATTTGTTTAACCTTCACTGTGCGTATAGTTCACATAGCAGTGCTGTTTATGATGTTATGTAGGCCTATGACAATCAAAGACAGGCACTTTAGCGCCCTATGCATTAGCCTAGATGTAAAATCGATGATATAAACATTGGGTGTTCACTGTATTCACAGACTAACGGATTTTCTCACCCTGGTAGAGCAGGCTGGCATTCACTTTGATTTTAAGCAAAATCGTGCGCCAGCTCTTTTGCCTCAGCGCTCTGCAAATAACATGCATAGCTATAATTGGGTATAGGTCCAGGGATGAAACCTATCAACAATTAGCTTTCTGGCTCATCGGACATCTTAAATTTTTAATACACTCTCAAACCTGCCAACCTATCTGGTTTTTTCATATGGGTGTGACATTGGCTTTCGTGTGCGGCATTATGGTAACTCTCTATTTAGTAAAGTCTTGAATAGAATTCTGAGCCACAATAAAGTATTTGACTCAATAGTGGGCCTACAGCAGTGGAATGCCATTGCTGCTATTCATCTTATCAACAGTTTTTATCAACAGCATTGTGTTCATTATTTTGTCATAGTTTTGTCTTTCAACACCTCTTTTCTGAGTTCACTCAAGGATTTCAGTACTGTGTACTCACACAAGGATTTCAGTACAGTACTAAGCGTTCATACTTGGAAATTTTTCGAGGCCTATTTGGGGCTTATTCAGTCCTGTACTGATACGCGGCTTAAGCGCGGAATGTGATTCGGCGCCGAAAACCCGATCTTGGTACGAAACTTAGCTGGCCGCATATTTTCTGTAGTGAACGCAGACTCGGCCCTCCTCTCTGTCTGCACACCGGGTGACTGACTACTATACGAGCATCTTCATAGTGAGTGCCAAATTGCAGACTATTTTGATGAATTCGGCACCAGCGAAGTATGGTACGTCAAAAGTGCCGAATCTAGTGTGAACGCGGCTTATTCTATTATTTTACACAGCACTGAGCACTCAATAATTTGTAATTGCTGTGAATAGTCTACACACAGTAAGCTAGGCCCTATGTCACGTTGAATTTGTATGGGGTGGTAGCCGGGAACTAGTCAGGTAGAACGATCTAAAATAATAACACAAGTATATGGGCACAATATGATTTCTGGATGACGAACTGCTTTATTTTGCGACCAAGTCGAGAATCTTTCATAAAATACAATATCATAATACTATTAAATCGTACACCTTAAACGTAGTTATACGTGTTGCATCAGCGCAACAACATTACAACTATTAATCGTATCTTCATATCATAATATCATTAAATCATACATCTACATACTATTTACAAATCCAGTACGTAACTTTAGGCCTTGAGGTGAGAAAATACAAAATATCTGACTTACCTAAAATAATAACACAAGTAGGCCTATAAGGCACAAGATGATTTCTGGATGACGAATTGCTTTATTTGCCGACCAAGTCGAGAATGACCAGTAGGACTGAAACGGTTTATGTCCCCTGGTCATTCCAGACTTGGACCCATCCAGAAATCCCTTGTCCTGATTGATACATGTCAAGTCCTAGCAAAAGTCAGGGGTTAGAAGGTCCACATAGAAACGCGCTAATTAAAAATTCCCGTGAAAACAGAGAGGTGGCAGTCAGTTTGCCAACTCAGCAACAGGTGTCAAATTATTGTCAAAACAGTGACAAACACTATCAATTTGGATGCTCAGTCAAGCAAAGGCACACTGTCTCCAGTTTATGACAAGAACGAACAAGAATATTTTATATGTTTAAATCATAAATGCGTGAAGATACATGAAAAAGATGATAATTTTGAAATTAATAATAATCGTATAATATTATTTGAAATTAATAATAATCGTATAACATTACTTGAAATTAATACTAATCGTATAGTAACAATAATTGATATCTGGGACCAACTACGCTATACTACTACAGCAGGAAATCCCTCTGTACTAGGGATCAATAGAGACGCTTGCTGTATTGTAACACCACAAGATGGCCTGACACGCGCATAGTTTAATTTAATTCTAGTATAACAGAATCTTGAAATTATATTATTAGTATGATATCTTTGTTAATAAATTGTAAAGAGGTTATTAGATTTAGAATTAAAAAGTTCGCTATCTATTGAAGAGTTTATTCAGCATCTTCAATTGTTAGTTTTAATTCGGTAACACATTTTGAATTGACAAAATTGCTTAAGAATTATACTTTTCACAT
Source organism: Tubulanus polymorphus (assembly GCF_964204645.1). Taxonomy (NCBI): domain Eukaryota; kingdom Metazoa; phylum Nemertea; class Palaeonemertea; order Tubulaniformes; family Tubulanidae; genus Tubulanus; species Tubulanus polymorphus. The sequence continues at coordinate 7,978,266 of NC_134034.1, forward strand.
AAATACAGATGTAAAATTATTATATTTATTTTTAGAAATTTAGTATTATTATGCATTAACATTGATAATTATTTAGTTCCAATACGATAGCATTGATTCTTACAATGTTTTAGTCATTTATTTGGTTAGAAATTCTTTTGTTGACCAGAACTGGTAGCTTTTTTCGGGTCGCATTACTCATGAAAAAATACTAACTCAAAAATTTGTACTGTCATCATCGTACATGGCACTTTGAACCGATGAAATCAGGCTGATCCAATGATAACTGGGACCTATCTAATGAGAATTTCTTTCTTGTTTTTTCATTCCAACAGTCTTCCTCAGGCGAAGTATCACCGTCCAGTACGCCAGCACAAAATGCACCAAAATTTGGTACATTGATTCCAAACAGAATATTTGTGGGAGGAATTGCTGCTAATGTGAGTAGTCAACATAAGAATTCTGGTTGAATTGGACCATCAAATTTGTATTGAAATTTCAGCGAAATGTATCATCATTATTTTCAGACGAATGAGACTGAACTAAAAAACTTTTTTGCTTCCTATGGAAAAGTGAAAGATTCAAAGATTATATCAGACAGAGCTGGTGTATCAAAAGGGTAAGGTTTTAATGACTTTGATTCTTGAAGGTGGGGTTAGAGTTAAGTATCAACGACCAGTAACAAATGTTGACATGATTTCCATCCATGCTCTGTGCCTAAACTGGTAGTTCGTAATGGCCCTTCACCTACTAGGCCTACTGTATTTTGCAATTAACTATCAATGTTGGTGTTTCATATTAGGCCCTGTTACTATTATTGCGCATACTCGACCTTAATGGCCATAGCCATGAGTGAACCAAAACTGAGGATAGTGCTCCGGAATTAAAGAAACGTAAAAACAATGTCAAGTCTAAGGACTTCTTCCGTTGGTAACTGCCTTTATATTTGGTAGAAAAGATGATGGTCCCAACTACTGGTCTGCTAGTTTGAATCCTGAATTTCCCCCTAACAATAGCACTTCCTTTCCGGTCCTGCCTTAGCCTATATTGACCCAGTTCCATAGAACGTGAGTAAGAGTTAAAGTTAGAGTTAGTTCATTTTCAATGAGTTAACTCAGAGTTAAATCTTAATTCGGAACTGTGGAACTTGACCCATCGTGTTAAGTTTTTGGGATGGGTGCTCAATTCTGTATTTTGAAATTGTCCAAGATGACCTGTGGATATTTGCAAGTGTTATCTGGGTATCGCATTATTAAAACAAATGAGTTGTAAAGCCTGTTTTTTGACATTGTCGTATTATGGCAAAGTCTTTCTGATGGGTGGGGAACTGCCCAGAAACCACCGCACAAAATGCTGTGTATCAATACTCGTCTTTTGTCCCGTACACTTTCGATGTGTGATTAGTGCCATTTAAAGCTTTACCAAAAAAGGGAATTCGATGAGAAGAGAATTCTCTAAAGCGCTCCAGTTATGTAATCAATTAACAATGAATGTTTGGTATATTTTTCGTGAAAATCTGTTCCATCCAGAAAATAGTTAACTGTAGTTCCCTAGACTCAGCTCTCTGTACCTTACTTGGACAGTGTGTGTGTCAATAATAGATTTTTATACAATGTGACTCAATTACTTTTATGTCGCACTGTGAATGGTTTTTCCGGGCATAATTTGGCACGGGTCAAAAAGTCTTGATGATGGCGATATAGACCTATGAAAAAATGTAAACCTCAATCATTTAACACCCACCAGATATCCCTAGGCTAATAAAGAGGTGTATTCATATTTTAGTTACGGATTTATTACATTTGAGACACCTGAAGATGCAGAAAAAATTATAGAAAAAGAGGTAAAGTTTGATTGAACCATTTTAATCGATACTATTGAATCAAAGATTGGTCACTTTTTACTTTCATGTTTTTGATCATAAATTAATTTCCTTGAGTTAGAAAGGTTTGAATAGTTCTAAGTAATGTACACTTTGCGAAATATTATGTACCTACTAACTTCGGTGAAATCGATTGTAGTTCGTATTAATGCTAAATTCAAAATGTCTTGTCTTCTTTCTTCCAGGCAAATAATCTTGTATTCAAAGATAGAAAATTGAACATTGGGAAAGCCATTCGGAAACAGGTCTGTTTTTTTCTCATGATTATCTAAGACAGGGCTGTGATACGCTTCAGTGATTAGTCAAGCTACAATAAAGATCCATGATACAAGCTTAACTAGGATCATCTACTAGCCAGATTTAGTAAAGCACATGATTTTGGGGTCTGGGACCTTAGTGGTTTGTCGACATAAAAATCTGAAGTGGGTGTGTCCCTATCAGAGGTTTTTTCATTGTTAAACAATTGGGGGCCATTTTAGTCTCATCAGTCATTGTTGTTCTTAACCTTGTCTTCGGAGCAACGTTCAGTAACACATGTGTACCGGACTTCCAGCATTGAGGAAGTCATAAACTGCTGTTTCTTTTCTCAATGGTTCTGCCGTCCGTTTTCCATCCAAAGAAAATGGTGTTAGGGTTCCCCAATAGAACTAGGTTCATACAAAGGAACCTTGTGAACGAAGTTCTCGGGTACAACGATTCATCAGATAACAAATAGAATTTCGTCCCAAGTTAGTAAATTCAATTAATTTCACAAGGATATAACAAACTGTCGTTATAACGAACAGATTTTCTGGTACCGGGAATTTCGCTAACAAGGGTCCACTGTCATGGTTTGAAATGGCATTATTTTTGGTGATATCTGGAAAAAAACAAATGAATAACAATGTTCATGCTAAATAATCATTCAAATTATGACAATGATACCCATACCTGAAATGAATACATGGAAAAAAATGCAATGGGAATGATTACTTTTACAGGATGTACACTTTTTTCTGGGGATTGGGGAGGGCTATCAAGAAACAATAACAATGATACAGTCTAAAAAAGGAAGGTTATTCTAAGAAATGAAACAAAACTATTAGGCATGCACTCTATGCAACGTTTGATGCATAGGCTATTGTTAATGATCGGTTGATCTACCTATTATGCATCAGTAAGGGTTTTGCATTCACAAAAATCGTTCTATATTTGATTTAATTAATCAGCAATATGGCCTAATCAATGGTATGAATTCATGCATGAAAAACCGCAGTCAGTCGAGATGACCCTTATAGTTGTACGTCGTTCATACTTAATTTTTTAGGTGATAGTGCCAAAATTGTTGTAATAAATGGGTTTTCGTATTATATCCAAATCTTGATTCGTATAAACATCTTTGCTCGGACATGCTGGTGAACATCGGACAGACAAATTTGGTCTTCAAAAGAATCAAATGAGGTTTAGCAATATGATTATAGTCGGCGAAATCGTTCAGCAGAAAAATGAAATTCATTTTTTGAAAATCGTACGATAAGACAAATTGACCTTAAGGCTGTGGTCCTCCAAAACAACATTGTCGTTAAACATTTGCCGGCAGATGTAAAACATTAACCACTTGGATATATACCACAGTATAATCTACAATGCTTCAAAGCCCATGAGCCTCTTGTCTTTGCTAGTGATGTCTAATACGCCATACAAATAAGTTTTGAACTGCATCGATAGGGGATGACCCCAAAAGAAAAATATTTTCTAACCCATCCCCTTCAAAGTATCCGGCAATAATTTTCTTTGGGTATGTGCAAGGATTTTGGTCTGTATGAACACAATAAACCCCTGACCAGAAATATCAATTGCTTAGAAGATATATTACTGGTGTTGGATGCTGACTGGAAAATAGTTCAGCCTTCACCTGTAGTTTGTACTGATGTTAGAGCTTTGCATGTTTGACCTGTTGTAACCTGCTAAGCAGATGCATGTAATCTTAAAAGTTGAAGTTGCATTATCCACTCTGGCAAGTAGGAAATGCAGTGCGCAATACTATTATGTAATTTGTTAAGTGATGCTGCTGAGTAACTGAGGTATACACATTCCCAGTACTACACATAAGTATGTACCTGGTAGGCCTTTATATATATGTATATGTGTATATATATACCAGGTAGCTGATGCGTGGGGTATACATGCAGTATACCTCTTGCTGCTTCTCCTTGAGAATGAAATCTTTGCAGCTGCACTTTTGCTATGTGAGAAGACACCTTTGGGAAAATGAGTACTATGTGGAATATTAAAAGCCCTGGAAGCTCACATCGCTCTGAACCTTAATCGAACTCTTAGTTGGTTCCGCTGCACTTTTTATGGCCCCCTTGGAGCAAAGACCGAGCGGGCTATTGCATTCACTTAAATATTGTCCATCATCCGGCTGTAGATGAGACTAAGTAATTTTTGGGAGTTATCAAGAAGCTTCGATGGATTGTGATATCTTAATACTTGGTTTATGAATGTATCTACCCCAGGCCTATCTGTAGCCGAAAAGCTCGCTGATTATTTATCAGTTCTCTGACTGTGGGCCACTTTCGGCGCAGCAATTTTTACACAACTTAAGGCCCATCAGAAGAAGAAAAATTTGGTTGATTGGACTTAAGATTGCCATCCTGTGACCTTTTTTATGGTCTTAATTCCGAGGCCTGGCATTTTTGTTTGTTTGTTTTTTTTGGCTTTACGTCACTTGGATCTTGGTTTCCCATGACTAACCCTACTGGATTATTCATTTAACCTCGCGACGGGACTGCCTTTTTTAAGTGTTGTCTGCACACTGTAAGCAGTCAGCAGGACTGGAGCCCACTTGTCACTCAGCACTAATAGTGGATGCAACAGCATCACGTCTTATCTTACTGAGCTACCAAGGCTGCTCAACTTTGTCGCATTTCATTATGGCTCCGGAGACCTGTTCAGAAATAAATAACTTGCTCACATTCTGTGCATTCTGGTACTCGTCTTTTGTAGCTCAGTTGATTGTGCAATTAGTGCCATTTAAAACTTAACAAATCAAAGATGAAAAGAGTATTCTGGATATGTTCGAGTTAACTAACATTTTAAGTTAGTAGTAGGTATTTTTTCTCGAAGATTTATTCCATCCGAAAGATTCTATTATTTGCACACACTGTTACTATTGTTTAAGTTCAAATTAAGAAGCGAAGCCCTGAAATGGATATGGACGAATGGCAGACATTTTTGTTCTGGTTTCTTTGTCATTAGTAAAGTACGTGAATCATACTTATTCGCTGTACTTAAAATAATTATAGAGTTATTTTGCAACAACTCGCAGGTTAAATTCTGATATTAGCAAAGCGCACACGGCAAAGAAAAAAAAGTTTTTTCCTTGTGAAAAATCTATTTGATGTTTACTAAAATAGATCGAAAGTCGTAGTCGAAAAAAGTAGCACCAACATTTCTCATTTTCATGGTAAATTCAAATTGAAACTCATTCACGTTAAAGATTAGAGTAGCTGAAGATGACTATAATAATCTGTCAATTAATCCCTACAATATGGAGTCACTAGATTTTAGATGGTCCACAAAGTTATTCTATCCCATTTTTGCTTGTTAGTTATGTGGTAGATGAGAGGGGGTTAGGCAATCGCGTAGTGATATGTCCGCATTGACATTGGCAGAAACGAGTGAAGGATGGCCTCAGGATAGAAAAAATAAATATGTACCCCGGTATATGAATATCATTTTGGTTTGAATATCATTGTTATTTGTCCTATCAAAATCAATGCGATTAAATCCCAGCGGCAGATATCATATTGACAGTTTATCTCAGATTTGACCAGTCAAAAAGTATAGAACCAATCCAGAGTATATTGTTATAAATTTCTATGCCTATAATTTTCTATGCTTATTTCAGTACTAACTGGGACCTAAATCGCCCCCCCCCCCCCCCCCCTAACCAAATAGATTGTCCCTTTCCACTTTTTCTTTTGATTTGCCATGATATTGTCGTGCGTGAAAACTGCCCCTTGAAAAATAAATTGCCGTGGTAAAAAAAATGTTCGTTTTGTATTTTTTTTTCAATGATTTTATGCCAGAACTCCTGCTCATAGCAATTTTATGGCTTTTTGGAGTTTACAAAAAAGTTTTACATATGTATTTTCATTTTTTTTAGCTCACTGTGACCGAAGGTCAGCAGAGCTGATGGGTTAGGGGGTGAGTCGTTCGTTCGTTCGTTCGTTCGTTCGTTCGTTCGTTCGTTCGTTCGTTCGTTCGTTCGTTCGTTCGTTCGTTCGTTCGTTCGTCTGTCAACTTTTTCTTCAAATTGCTACTAGTCCTACACTTATAATCAATTCCAAATTTGGTATGAATGTTCTATGGACCACAGCCTACGAGGTACTGAGCCATTTTTTGGATTCGTCCACCAGGGGGTGCCCCTTGGGGTGGAGTTTACATATCTTCAAATTGTAATTAGTCCTTCATTAATGAAGAAACTTAATGTTTGTTGGCAAACTATTATTTTAGAATGTCGTTCCTGTGTCAATATATCGTTGAAGCTTTTACTTCCATGCCATGTTCCTAATACCTATCGCAATGAAGAGCTCTTTACATTTTAAATGTTTTTTTAATGATTCAATGCTTTTGATATATATTTGTCTGAAACAGTAATGCACAAGTTAAATATCATCATTTTACTTCAAACACAGGTTTCCTTTCGACCTTCATTAGAGCACTTAATCACTGTTTGTATACTTAAAGTTTCACCATTTGTTTATGAATTTTTGTTCCCCAAGTTTAAATCCTGCCATTTATTACTAAGTTCAGTTGAGATCAAAGGCTAGCAATAGCTCTGAATAATTGTAAACATAGGTTCATTGCCAAATCCATCATCATGATTTTAACTTAATTCTTATCTTTGCAGCCTGCATTCGCTAGACCAGGTGAGATATGCTATATTTTTTCAGTCACAGCAAAAAATAGCCTACATTTTTTTCGGGCGTACAAGTCGACCCAGTGTATAAAGCTAAGCTCAGGTCGACGTATGACCCATTCATCTCGTCGTAAATATCTGCAATATTTTCATCCGGGAACTATTTTGACCTGAGTGTGCTCATGACCCGATCATCTCGTCGTAAGGATCTGCGATATTTTCATCGGGAAATGTTCAACCTAAGTGTGCTTTCGACCATGACGAATTGATTGCAGACCCGTTAGAACGAGTTCTATTTCTACTACCCGATCAAATGGTTGTAGCCAAACAGCAATGAGATGGTCACATGATTGATAGAGGAAGACTACTTAGTGTTGTCGACCTGAGCGCTCTTACGATGATGCGACAAATCGATTGGCAACCAGTGGCCACGTGTTAAAAACCCCTGTTCTTACGATGAGATGATCGGATTATAAGTCAACCTGAGCTCAGCTCAAGTCGTTGTCAAATTTTCAGTGTAAAAATTGTGCTGATGCTGTAGTTGGTGTATCAGTCAAGTCGCTTCTCCATGTGTTTACAATAAGTCACTTCGAAAAGAGTGCTAGGCCATTTGTTTTAATGATAAATTGGATTACGATTCGATTGACTTCAAATGACCTGTAAATTTGGCCCGGAACAACTGTTCACATGGGTGCCAATTAGGCCCGAGCCTGTTTGGCCAGAAAACCAGGCCCGCGCCAAATTTTAGCACAAGACAAATGATTGCTTGTGAATTGCAATTGGTACCGGAAATGACCTACATCGCTTTGTTTAAGCATCGTTTAGTATCGAATGAGTGGTTTTCGTGTTGCACGCTCTAATTAGGCATGGGCAAAATTTGGCCTGGACCAAATCGTCTCTGTGTGATGGTGGCTATAGAAGTTGAGAGTCCTAACCACTTGCAATTAATCATTGGTATTTATTGTTTCTAACATAAAATTACTGGATAAGTGATCATAGTTTTATCCACGTGTTGAAAATATTGTGTATACATTGAATGCCATGCACCTGTATTGGCTAGTATTTTACTGCCTTGATTATCGGCACGCTGCCACAGCAGTGTGGCTTATATGAATACTGTACAATGAATACACATGGCTTTCTTTGCTTTTGATTTGAAACATTTCCAAACTAAGAAACTATTTTATCAACATCCTAAATTCTAATTGATTTATAATGATATTGATATTTGAGTGTAGCCTAACATAAGTTAATATTCCATTTCATCATGACGACCTTGAACTCTAAACATTGTAAGTTTTAAACGATATTGAAAGCGTAGCTAGTGTATTACGTAAATCGACCTATTAGAAATGATTTTTGGTCTCAAACCTTGACTTCCACACTAGGAAATGCGGTAAAGTTTTTGGCATTAGAGCATTGATATTTAGGACTATAGCTCATTTTTCAATTATGGTTGATTTCAGAAGCGTCTTTTTCACCGGTGTTATTCACAAATGGAATTCAATATTCATATCATAATGGCTTAGCAATATTCCAAGGACAAGATGGCAGCCAGTTTCCAGTTGCTCAACCCACTGTAAGTATGGTGATTGAGACATTTATAAGTTTTATTAGGACATATCCTAATAATTCTTTGCAAGTCAGCCGTTGATGTTTGGATCTGGAATATCGATGTGCTGCCTAATATTGAGTTTTTCTTCAAAATGATTGAAGTATCGTGCTAATGGAGGGCAGCACTGACAAAGATTTTGACATAAATTCAAAGACCCCTGATGTCCTTAGACCCCAAGTAAATACTTGAGGTCTAGGGACATCATAGGAACGATGTCGCGTTGAAAAAATGGACCGGACACCCTGCTATTATGTAAACACTGCTCAATGAGTCCAAGCTGTAAAAATTATGCATCGCCAGGCCTAATGCACTTTTGTTCTATTTCAGCCTCAGTATCCAGCTGTGATGGTTCCACAGCCTATGTATGTAACTCAACCTCAATATTCAACTTATCAGACACAAGCGGTAAGTATTCTTTCTTCGAACTGAGAAAGTTTCGGCGAACCCCGTTATGGGCCTGTAAAAGGAATCAAGTTTTGAACAAACAACCTTATCAAACAACCTAACTTGTCTTCACCCTGAGTTTTCTATGTCTCCATCGTCCAAAAAGTACCTTTTTAGTTGGAAAATTGTTACCTATTTTTGTTCACCAGAGAATACTGAAAAAATTTGATACATTACAGAAAAAGTTGATAATTTTTATGGCAAATTGCATTGTTCTCTCTCAAATCTCTCAGAATCATACTTATCAACTCTAATTGTACAGTTCTTGATAGGTTTTGATGAAAATAGACAATTTTTGGTCATTAATTATGGCCGCCATGTTGAACTATTTGTTAGTGCTATACAGCCTATAATTCTATACATTGATTTTCATGAAATTTAGTGGATGGGTTTCAAACTGCTTACCCCTGGGAGACATACGTGGCTTTGCCACATTCTAGTTTCAAGATGAGATGATCCTTGGAGCTTTACCTGGGGAGTATCTCAAAATTTCAATAGTTCTATCAATTAGAATAACTGTCTAATTGGTTTTAATCCCCCCCCCCCCTTTGATAAGACACATGCCAAAGTTGAAACTATTGATTTTCTAAAGAGAGACCACAGACAAAGATAAGACATTCTCACGAGTGTATTTCGAACACAACTTTTAATTGAAAAATAAATTGGCAAATTACAAGTGGAAAACCTATTAAACTCTAATAGACTTAACGAACAAAAACAAATATATCTAAAAAAAACCAACAGCAACTAAGACGGTTAATATATGAATTTGAAACTGCAATTCAATTCAATGTTATCTTTATTGCACCGCAATAAATCGATAGTTCAGCAGTCGTGATGAATCCGTGGGAGGCCTCCACCCCCCACCCCCTTCCACGAGTTATTCTTATTGAAGTAACTATCGGAATTTTGAGATGCTCCCTTATTGCAGAGCAGAGATCAGGCCCCCCATTAAGTAACACGTGTAGTTCACCAATTGACCGAAGCAGTTAATCCTGTACATAAAGGAAAATCTATTGTTAAAACGATTTTCTTGAAAATATTTGGCTTTCTTAATTTCTGGGCCACGGTGATCTTGATGAAAAAAAAAACCATTTCTATCAATATGCGGACGAATTTTAGCCAATACTAATTTGCATTAGCCTACAAAACTCCAGGTGGAGCAATATTTGTAGGATCTAATTGAATTCAGATTATGATATAATGAATGATAATCCGTAAGGGAGCTTGTGGATTGTATCGACGGCATATTTATCATGCTGTGCGAGGTTGCTCTTCAGTAGACTTTTTATGAAGGTTGACCGGCCCGTTCATGTACAATAATGATTAGTAAGTCTATTGCCTGTCCAATCTTATATAGAAATGTTATTTTAAGGCGCAAAAGTTGAAGTCTACCAATTCAGAGCAAATATCACTGTCTATGTTTTCTCATATAGTCACTCTGTATTAAATTCTTAGGTTAGATTTTAAATTCTATGATTGCTTAATTCTTATTTATTTTTTGAACTGGTAGAATTAGGTAGTTAGCTGCAAATCGAATTTGATAAGATTTCATTGATCAATTTTATCGCGCTTGTTGCTAACACGACCATATAGAAAATTCTTTTTTGTTTAATGATGCGGAAATGATGCAAGTTTATGTTGAGATATTTACTAACAGATTTTCCTGGATGGTACCTTGGATACTGGGAGTAAATCAAAATGGTGTCAGGCCCCTGTGGTGGTAATGTGTACAACTATAGCATCAAAAGGCTAATTCTCTTTATAAATACATTTTGATATTTTAGGCAACAGCTGTGCAACAGAATTGGACAACAGCAGCAGCGGCAGCAGCTGCAGCAGCTAATCAGTGGAGATGGACTCCTCAGGTGAGAATTTAACGTGGTTGACAAGTTTTTTACAGTCCACATCACAAGCCTGGCAATGGGTAGTCAGTCAGTCATGAACTGACTGAATTGTTAGAAAATCCCAGAACCCAAGTATGATAGACAGTAGAGTTGAAGTACTATGACACTGATTGACTGGCTGATGCAATCATTCACTCAGTTCTAACTTTAATGGCAGCAGCAAGGTAACAAGTTTTCAATCTGATACAAAATAATTTTTTGTATATAGGCCCTAGCACCCTCCCCCCCTCTGTGGGGCTATGTACCTTCAGGGCTTGAATTTTCTGAGTAATAGACACTAACCTAGTGAAATTCATGAATGCTCAGTTTTAAGAAAATGGCCCTGTTGAAAACCAATTCAACAACATGGAAATGTGAAATAAGATTCATGGTGCATAGACCTTTTTTCCTGGCGCTCATGTGCATTAGGCTATTGAATCAACAAGGTGCTTGTACAATGGCAAAAAGGGGTAGCCCGGCAAATTTCTCCATGAAAGATTAACCGTTCATCCTATTCCCATGAGTGAGGCCTACCCAGTAACTTTATTTTTCTAGAGATGTATGCAGCCAGATACCGCTGTTTCCTCGCTCACTGTTACAATGCTGATAATGTTATGATTATCTTGCATATGGTAGGTAGATACTGTGTAGTCGTACTGTATTAAGATTGGAATTCTACTTTTATCGTCAAGAATTAGATTACCTTCTTTTGCTCTGAAGTCTCCCTAACTGATTGGCAGTGCTATACATTATATGAACTCTGATTATAATTGCAAACATATCTAGTTGGAAATTATTTTGCATGACATTAACGTTGGTGAAATAGTTGGTTTATTTTTTTTAATTATTCAATAAACTCATGACTGTATTTAATTAACATAGTTTCAGAAGAAACAAACACAGTATTTTCCAGGCACCACCTTGGACTATTTTAATATATATCTAAAAATCTGCATAGTAACCAGGGCAATTGGTGGCAACTGGCGTTGAAAGTCTTGTTTTTAGTTTGAAAGAAAAGCGCAGAACCGTGAATTGTGCTGAAATTAATTTTGCAAGGTGGCAGCACAGTGCAGTACTTTGTTAGTTTAAGACAACAGCCACTGGAACTTTCGATTTTGTGACAAACATTACAATCAGGGATGAAAATCTTCCGGGGAAACGCAGATTTCCGCAGTTGGAGGTCCATTTTTATTAGCCCACTTGGGACTTTAGTCCCAGCGGGCTATTGCGTTCACTTTTCGTCCGTCCGTCCGTAGACGGAATCCAGTTATTTTGGGAAGTTTTGAAGACGCTTCAAGGTAACGTCTTGATATTTGGGTTACACATGTATCTACCCTAGACACATCTTAAACCCAAAAACTGGCCCTGTCAGAATCAAGATGGCCGACTGGCAGCCATTGTTGTTCGCCAAAATCAGCACTTTTTACACATTTTTGAACTTTTTTAGGGAAATTTTGAAGACGCTTTGATCAATTACCTTGATCTTTCGGATATATGTGAATCCCCCCAGGGCCCATCAACATAACAAAAATTGGGTCGGTCGGACTCAAGATGGCCGTCCTATGACCTTTTTAGTGCCCAAAAATGTTAATTTTGGCCCGAATTCTGAGTCCTGTAGCTTCCTACTGGTTTGCCATTTCTCATTACGATTTGTGATGGGTGTTCTTTGGAAAGGGATGTTTTATACCTGAGACAGGTATTTTTCATCAGCCAATTATGACGCAATTGGTGGCCATCTTGGTGTAACCAGTACTCATTCGTAAGTGGGAAAAAGTTTTTCCACATTATATTGATACCTAAGCATATTTTGCTACCACAATCAATTAGAAAGTTGTAGCTCATAACGTGTTCTATGATTGTGGTGAGTTTCAAGGTAATTGGATTTCGTATATGGCCACCAGGGGGCGTTGAATAATACAATAGCTTAGCATTTCTTTATTATATTCGTACCTATGAATATTTTGTAACCACAATCAATTGGAAAGTTGTAGCTCATGACATCATCTATGATTGTTGCGAGTTTTAAGGACATAAGTTTTTTTATATGGTCACCAGGGGGCGTTGAATAGTAGAATAACTTAGTATTTCCTTATTATATTGGTACCTAGGCATATTTTGTTACCATGATCAATTGCAAAGTTGTAGTTCATGACATGTTCTATGATTGTGGTGAGTCTCAAGGTCATTGGGTTTTGAATATGGTCACCAGGGGGCGTTGAATAGTAGAATGACTTAGTATTTCCTTATTATTATATTGGTACCTAGGCATATTTTGTTACCATGATCAATTGCAAAGTTGTAGTTCATGACATGTTCTATGATTGTGGTGAGTTTCGAGGTCATTGGGTTTTGAATATGGTCACCAGGGGGCGTTGAATAGTAGAATGACTTAGTATTTCCATATTAAATTGGTAACGAGGCATATTTTGTTATCACAATCAATTACAAAATCGTAGCTGCTGACATGTTCTATGATTGTGGTGATTTGTAAGGTCATTGGTTTTTGTAAATGGTCACCAGGGGACGTTGAATATTGTTATTGTTAGATTGTTGAGCATTTGAAACCACTTCCCAAGTGGGCATGGTGTCCCTGGACCCCTAGTCATTCTTGAGATTGATGTAGATCCGTTGAGAAAATGATGGGGAAGGTAGGGTCTCGGGGGAGGGAAAAGTGGAGAGTTAGATTGTAGCATACTTAAAGAACAGACCGTCTCAAAATGCAGGTGTCAATGAATGACCTGAACCCCCCGGATGAGGCATTCGATTATTTCTATTTTCAATACGACAGGCATACGCAGATTCACAGACAGGGCTTACTGGTCAGACAGGCATACTATCACAATAAGACTTTAAGTCAGTGTTTGTGTTCCAAGGAATATAATGTCAACTGCCAACATGGATATAAAAGGCATTCGATGTTCTCACAATCAGTCACATTATTTATTGACAAGTTCATTTAAGTATGAACATGTTCTAGTGATTTGTATATCATCAGAGCCATCCTTTTATGAACTCTAGATATAAACAACGAACGATCAACCTCGTGGTAGCAGTCTTATTTTGTCATTGGAAAATGGGCGTCAGATGCGCCAAAAACTCCTTGAAATTTTCTTGGGGAGGTCACCCAAATCCCCCTTCGGTGCTCGCTGGCTAGCCAGCAGTACTTAGCCTAATACTTTTATTTCAAATTTTTCCGCATTTTTCAAACGCCTCTGTTTTCATCCCTGTACAATAATAATAATAATTTTTCTTCTTATAGCCATCAGTATAAAAAATATGAGCTGGTAAGATTATAATTTAAAACGCTTGGAGAATAAATATTAAGGTAAAATTTACAGGTGACTAAGATTAATTGCAGTCATAAACTTTTCTAAAAGAGTAATTTTTCAAGTAAGTTACACAATTGTTATTCAATTATACAGGAAAAATATATCAACGCCCTGGTCCTGTTCATTGAAGTTCTAAATGAAAAATTGATTTAATAAATTCAAATGGATTAGGCTGTGCAATATTTGTTCTAAATTAAGTGTTAGTCATTTATGAGATATGAACTGCTCACTTAAAGTTTAAGTGTCAAGTATTCGAATGTAGGTAAAAATCCCATTATTGGTAAGAATCCCCAAATCTTCATAGTAGGTAAAAATCCCCGCCTAGTTATCTTTTTAAAAAACATTTCAAAGCAATATGTTTCTACATTCATTTGCAATGAGACGGCATTGTAATTGAACTATGCAATGGATTTTTTCATTGTAATAAATTCTGTAGTAAATTGTTCGAATTGAAGGAATTTGCAGAATTTATAAGAATGATGAATTTTTCAATCATCTAACAATCGAACTGGATTATTTTTGAACTGTGTACTCTTTTTAACTTATATATTTGGTGGTATAAGCTGGTATATTTCACTGTGCAATGCCATGAATTATATTAGAAATAGAGAACTTTTAATTTGAAACATTTTAGATTCATGCGTAATATTTCCGAAATGGGAAATGAACTGTTTCATTAAGCTTCACGAAGTTCTAATTGAGTATTAATGAACTGTTAATTTGTAGTATGTTTTAATTCAAATAGTGTACACAGTAGAACTCACTCACCTCGGAATTGATCATCTCGGAATTTTGCTTGCATCGGAAAAAAAAAATCATTTTTCATTTGTAACTGTTTTTCAATGAAAAATATGTGTCTTGCTCGGAATTGCCCTCCTCAAAAACTTGTTTACCTCGGACTGACTACCGTGGGTCATTTTTCTTTGCTCACCTCGGAAAACTTTAGAGACCTTCCGTGTTTTTTATCCATTGAGACATTTGACTGACGATCTATGCAATATATATATCCCGGCAGTTTATTGATTTTGAAGAGTGTTACCTCTGAAATGAGTTCCCAAATGATTATCGTGACAAATGGCGCCATCTATTGGAGAAAAAGAAAGTATGTATAACCAGGAAATCAAATCATGTGCGTTTAAAAGGAACTTGGCTGGATTAACGTCAAGAAAAGACAAAAAAGTTTTCATTGGTCATTTGTTTTAATATGCCTGATGACATCGGAGTTTATTGCAACGAGACATACTTACATTGAAGCATAGAGGAAATTATGTCTTTGAAAATATTCATTTCTGTTTCTGCTCCTACCTCGGAATTCGCCTACCTCGGAAAACATTTTATGGCCTCGAGATCCGAGGTTAACAAGTTTTACTGTACTATAGTTTGTATGCTCATGATATCCTTATGTTGTCCACAGTAAATAATGATGTATCAATGATATGAATTGATGGACCCTAAGATTTTATCTACTTAGACCCCATTCATAAGGAGGGTGATTTTTACATACTTTGAAGAATTGGGGACTTTTGCCTACTTCGAAAAATTGGGGGTTTTTGCCAAGGGGATTTTTACCAATAACCCAAGTATTCACTACCAGGGTTCCTAGCAGGTCTCCCAAGTCGGTATTTATTTTTATATTAAATAAGAAATAGCAAGTATTACTTTTGATGTCTATGAAATAAACAAAAAGTCAGTATATTTTTGTATTTTTTTTACATTTTGTGGATGGGTGGATTATCCTCATACATCGTCAATTAAGACAAACTAACTGACAAGTCAGTGAATTAAAATCTCCTGATGAAGGGCCTCGGCTTATTGGGCGAAGCTTAATAAAAATGAACTTTATATGGGACTCAAATTTCGGCGCGACAGTTGTTGTTGGTTTGGCATTTGATTCATTAAAAAAGTCTTGATTTTCACCTTTCAAAGGTTATGATAAGTCTTGATTTTAACCAAGGCCTGACTATGAACCCTGACTACATTCATCCATTGATAGGTGAAATAACTGCATTGGTTAATACTTAACACTAAATGTCTAAACTGACGAGGCTGATTGATAATTAAGAGTTCAATTAGATGCATGAACGACATCTATACAACCTTAGGTTCAGCCAGGACAATGGAATTGTATCTGGAATTTCGTATAGATGATCATATCTGGTTTTGATGCTTATGGTTATCTTAAGATACAACTTGTTATCAGCATCAATGTTTTTATTGCTCATATTACACTGGAGTAATACCTGTGCCAGTATAACAACCTAACCTGAAAGTGGAAGAAGAGTTACCATCCATGTTTTACTGGTATCACGTAAAGAAAATTTGCTCATCATTTTGCATTATTATTCTTATCAATATTTCAGCCCACTCACTGTTTCAGGGATTTTCTCTATCGCAGAATTTGTTGATAATAGACAACAAACATAGGAGAACGATGACCACACTCAAACGTGGTGAATGGATAATAAGATAAAATCCCACTATTTACAGATTAAAAGAATTTAAAAACCAGAATTTATTTATTAAATCTAAAATATATAAAAGACACGACGTTTCGATCTCACCCTAGAGATCATCGTCAGGTGTGAGAAATAGACTAAAAACAGGGGTATATATACATACAGAGGAGGACAAGTTAATTGAGTAAATAATTAGTGTTTGGCAAGGCATGAAGTAATATACTTAGAAAGAAGGGAATTATGCGGAGAAAAGCCATTATTTAAATTGGTACTAATATCTGAGTGACGAGTAATTAGGGCAGACTCAACTATGTGGCGTTTAGTTTTGCTGGAAGTATAAATAATTTCGGCTTTATCAAAATTAAAACGATGACCAGTGTTCCAAACGTAATTGGCTACGCCACTAGCCGGTTTTTGATTTATTATATCCGAAATTCGAGTTTTTAAATCACGACCAGTTTCGCCAAAGTAAATTTTATCACAGCCAAAACAAGGAATTTTGTAAACTCCGCAGTCCAAAGGTTTAGATTGATTGTTTTAACCAAAGTCTTACTAATTTTGTTTTCATACGTGAAAACTGCAAAAGAAGAAATAAAATTGAGGAGGATTTTCATTTACTGTGCTGAAAATTGTAAGTCGATGTGCGGCATAGTTCGGAGCTGTGATGATAGCGCCCTCGTTTTAGTAACACATGAAGCTCACCAAAATCAACGAAACTGTTAATCTTTAGATGAAGGATATTCTCTTAATAAAAAAAGATTTGTTTGAAAATATTTGAACTAAAACTAATCATACATACGCCCGGGATTATCTTGACGAAAAAAAACGTTTGTATCGTTATGCACATAAATTTTGAACAATTCTAATTCGCATTAAAAACACCATACAGGTCGATTAATATTGCGTAGTATATAGTTGAATTCAAACACTTCATTAGCTGCGGCTTACTTGCTACGATCCTGCTTGTACGTGGGACACTTCTTGTTGACCTCTGCACCTTTTTAGCGCTACTGCTTGACGCTAAGGTTAATGATGAGATGGTTACATAGTAGGGTAGCAATACGCCGCAGGCTTTCTCATACAGTGTGGTTCATGTTCATGTTCAAATTTATTTCACGGAAAGCATGACAGGCTATTTACACAGGTAGAGAGAAAAAACAAACAATAAAATTTAGAATTTTTAAAAAAGCACAATTAAAAAAAGAGACAAGCTTTCTGTGTAGGCCAAGTAAAGCCTTCTACAGTGCGGTTAGAATAATACTACAAGGGAACGCGGACTGTCGCGTCTGTCCGGCGAATGAATATTGCTCACACGCACATATTGTCATGTCGAAGTGACCTTCTGTAGATTGAGAAAAGATAGAGAATTCATTGAAATGTCAAACTTATTGCTTACCGCCACGCAGAAAGAATCTTTTTAGTTGTAAAATGTTATCTATATCTGTTCATTTCTAAAACTGTCGGGTCTGATATAGTAAAATGTCTTTGTTCATGGTTGAAAAAAGTAATGTACAGGGTAGATAGGTGGCCGGCTACAACTTTTAAGCTCAGCAATGAGTGGAGAGACAAGGTATCAATTTTTTAGCCTTAGATCTTAGCTTTTAATCCTGAAAATCCGGACAGAGTTTGTATGGAACTTAGAATACTTTCTCATCTCCCGATACAGCTAGATTTGATTTTAGCTTCAGCAACAAAAATATAAATATGACATCTGAGATGCTTTTGATTTAATGAAACCTTATAATTTAGTAGGTGGCTTATAATTTATAATGATTGTATGTATTTGATTTCAAAATCTTTTAGGCCTACTTAAAATGTGTTACGTTCCTTCTCTTCCTTGTATAAACATCTGTTTGTTATTTAAAATGTAATTACCTTATACTTTTATGACATGCAATTCCTTTTATGTCAAGTATAAGCTGATAGAGCACCTTACTACCAATGTATGGTCTAGTATGGTGGATATGATTAACTCCTTCAATTCACTAACTTCAAAAAATTCACTAATATAACTTTTCATCAAAAGTCCCGCTTTTTTTCATAATCCCTGGTTTTCATCCCTGATACCCATTACCATAGACGCCGTCTATCTGCTGAAATCGAATTTAAAACATTTTAGCGATAAATGAGTCAAATTGTTATACAAACATATTGATTTTGCATTCATATGGGAGAGGCGGTGTTAAGGTAGGATAAGGATAATAAGCAAGTCTATAAAAACAAATTGCAACAGTCAATTGAAATATTGCCTAGTTGCAGCTGTGTGTACAATTTCGAGGTCATAGCTAAGGCAAACATTATTTCCATTTAGTATTATCAAATCCGATCATTTCTTTATCATCTTTTATCAATTTTCATACAATTTATTGTGTATTTATTACAGGGTCCAACGCCAACCATTGCGACAACTCCTGCGAGCAGTTACTTATACCATCAGTCCATACAGCCTGGTTTATCTCCAGAGCAGTTAATGTATGCCCAACCACCACCCCAAGCCTACCAGCCATCAGACCTCAGCGAAGCAGCTCTCATGGATACTGAGGTACGATCCTACATTTAATCTCACACCCTACTGACTAACTGAAGGTAACAATCTTAACAGTTTGATATTTCAATTTTAAATGACTTTTAAACAATTCAACATTTACCCCCGTATATAACATGGTACTGAGATTCTAAAGTGGCCATGAAATCTGATGCAGATAATCGTATGACACAGAATTAAAGAAAAAAGTTGTCTATATTCTAAATAGGGTAATAGATAAAAACGGCGTTCACACAAGTATTTCAGTACAGTACTAAGTGTTCACATAATTAGATTATTCAAGGCTTATTTGTGACTTCAGGATGGTGCCAAAATAGTATTGGCAAGTGTGGAAAGGGATTCTGTGCTGATAACTTGATATGGCACTTGTTATGGCCTTGTACAAAACAATGAAGATGAACTTTTGGCCACTTGATTTGATACTCAAATCAATAGATAGTATAGCTAAGTGTACACAAAATTGACATTTCAAACTCGACAGTAGAGCAAGATAGCAGAAATTTGCATAGCATGGAAATCCCATATTCATATATAAAATGACTAATGTGCAGACAACGATGTATTGTAAATAGCCATTGATATATTTTTAGCCCACTTGGGACTTTAGTCCCAGCGGGCTATTGCGTTCACTTTTCGTCCGTCGTCCGTCCGTTCGTCCGTCCATAGACGGAATCCAGTTATTTTGGGAAGTTTTGAAGACGCTTCAAGTTAATGTCTTGATATTTGGTTTATAAATGTATCTACACTAGACACATCTTCAGCCCAAAAACTGGCCCTGTCAGATTCAAGATGGCTGACTGGCAGCCATTATTGTTCGCCAAAATCAACACTTTTTACACATTTTCAAAGTTTTCGAGGGAAATTTTGAAGACGCTTTGATCAATTACCTTGATCTTTCGTTTATATTTGAATCTACCAAGGGCCCATCAGCATAAGAAAAATTGGGTCGATCTGACTCAAGATGGCCGTCCTATGACCTTTTAGTGCCCAAAAATGTCGATTTTTGCCAGATTTCTAGGTCCTGTAGCTTCCTACTGGTTTGCCATTTCTCATTGCAATTTGTGATGGGTATTCTTTGGAAAGGGATGTTTTATACCTGAGACAGGTATTTTTGATCAGCCAATAATGACGCAATTGGCGGCCATCTTAGTGACATCAGTACTCATTCGTAGGTGGGAAAAAGTTTTTCCACATTAAATTGATACCTTAGCATATTGTGTTACTAAATTCGATTACAAAGTTGTAGCCCATAACGTGTTCTATAATTTTGGTGAGTTTCAAGGCCATTGGTTTTTGTATGTGGCCACCAAGGGGCGTTGAATAATACAATAACCTAGTATTTCTATATTATATTTGTACCTATGCATATTTTGTTACCACAATCAATTGCAAAGTTGAAGCTCATGACATCTTCCATGATTTTGGTGAGTTTTAAGGACATTAGTTATTCTATTTGGTCACCAGGGGGCATTGAATAGTAGAATAACTTTGTATTTCCTTATTAGATTGGTACCTAGGCATATTTTGTTACCATGATCAATTGCAAAGTTGTAGTTCATGACATCGTCTTTGATTGTGGTGAGTTTTTAATAACATTAGTTGTTCCATATAGTCACCAGGGGGAGTTGAATAGTAGAATAGCTTACTATTTCCTTATTAGGTTGGTACCTAGGCATATTTTGTTACCATGATCAATTGCAAAGTTGTATTTCATGACATGTACTACGATTGTGGTGAGTTTTAAGGGCATTGGGTTTTGCATATGGTCACCAGGGGGCGTTGAATAGTGGAATAACTTAGTATTTCCATATTTAATTGGTAACGAGGCATATTTTGTTATCACAATCAATTACAAAACTATAGCTGCTGACATATTCTATGATTTTGGTGGGTTTCAAGGTCATTGGTTTTGTATATGGTCACTTGGGGGCGTTATGTATTGAAATTGTTAGATTGTTGAGCATTTGAAACCACTTCCCAAGTGGGCATGGTGTCCCTGGACCCCTAGTTGTAATGACCGCTACTTTAGCTCAGAATCTTGTGTGAACGCCACTACAAATGATTTGGAATCGTCTTCAATTAAAGACACTTGGTGACTAACTACTGTCTCCAATGGAATACCGGCTAGGCTACTGAGGGAAGCGAGGATTCAGTGATTATCCGTTAGGATCGCTAGTGGCACTTGGTTACTTTGCTTCAATTTCTTGTACATTTCAATTGAATTCCAATTACTAAATCAATTTTCAGTGAAATCAATACCATACACTGAATGAGCAAGGGAATCTTATATCTATTCGATGACTCATTTGATAATTATCGGATTTTGAAGCCAAAGAAATCAAGTTCAAACTTCATTAAAAATGAACTGATTTTCACCGCGAATAACCCATACACGGTCTCTACCTGGGCAAGCGGTCCTTCGAGAGCTGCACCTACTATTGTATGTTTTTATCGATGTGGAGGTCTGTTCCACTACTGAAAAAGCACCACCAGTCACTAATCATATACACAGGATTCAACCATGATTTAGAAAATTCCAATATTTTGGGAAAACATGAATTGATGTTTGGATAATTTGAACAAGAGGGTTTGTCTCACACTAAACATGGAGGTAATAGGGTTGCCACAAAATGTTCAGCATGGTATGTTTCAACGTGTAAAAATGGTAGTAAGAATGGATGAAAATTGAATCAAATCCCAAAACATCTATGCCAATAAGTGCAAGTGATTTTGATGTGGTTCTTTCCAAATATTCAGACCTTGAAAATAGGAATAATTTTTGGAACTTTAGAACACTTACTCATTAAATTCATTTGATAATCAAAGCTAGAATTTACAGTGCCCAACACTATCCTCTTAATTCCACTGATTTGAAATGCACAAGGTTAGTGTATGTTTTTTTTAAATCTGCATTTTGTAATAATCACAAATTGTTCTCCATGAATTTGGCTATACTCATGATACTTATGATATTGAATTTACTTATTGAAATAAAGAACAATAGATAAAAGTTAAGTTTTATTTGGCGGTCAAAACATGCTCTTCTTTCCTCAGTTAGAGACCGAGGGGTGTTCAATTGTGAAGATTTATAAATTGAAAGATATTTAAGTAAATCTTTGCTTGCATTCTTCCAGATATCATTCTCTTAAGATCAACACTGGTGCGAGACTTTCTGAAACATTGTATACCTTTGTGAATTTCAGTGCTATAAACAACGCAGGTAACAGAGGCAGGTAGCATTGTTGGCCTCTGTTGTTGTAATTGGAAACATAGAACATAAAACAATCACCACTTCCTCACCCGAAATCTGTGGCGGGTAAATACTCTACAGTCAGTCAGTCAGTCACTGTTAAATTCAAAAGTGTTTTGTTTTCTTTTACGTTTATGACCAATATTTCTCCTTTTCCGTAATAAAATGCATGCTGTTCTTGTTATACACATTTCTGTCTGACAAAGTAGAGGAAACAGTGTGTTACTATTTTTATGAATGATTTTTGTATAATACAATTAACCATAGATTTGATTTATGAATTAAAATTATTTTAGAGTTGCAATTTTTCAATTTAATTGTAATATGATTAATGTTATATCACAAACAATGCACGCAGACACCACCAGTTAGTATCATATGAATTTTTTGGATTTTAAGCAAGATAAAAGTATGTCCTTGAATAGTTGCTATTTTCATGCCATCTGTATTGATAGTCTTAGTATATATAGCTTTAATGATAGAGTATTACTCGAGAGCGGGAATATGTGGAAGAACCTTCCTCGAAAATGCAGGCATGGGAATCATTGGCCTCCTGTGGCTGATTTTAGTTCATTCCTGATTCATTCCTAGATACAAATTTGCAAAATATGGATCTGTTAGTGTAAGTTTGATCGTCAGACTCGCTTGTGCACCACAAATGTATAGTTCTCTTGTTTACACTTAACGTTTATCAGCGAATGAGCTAGCAGTGTTAGGTGATCATTTTTAGAATGGTTCTGGACTTATTATTACTTAACATAGAAAATTCATAAATGACAGGATACCTCTCAATTCCAACCTTGTTCAGGTTTTTAGTAACATTAGTATTTTGTTTGAGATAGATTTCTGGTTATCTTGGGCAGCTAAATTACAAAATGCTGCAAAATTCCCTAGGCCGAGCTTATTACTATTCAAATGGAGCAAATTTAAATGACATTGTTTCCAGAGGAAAGGTCCTTTCACTCTGCAACTGATCATATATTTATATACAAATCATTCATTTTGAAAAATTTACATGAGTTTTTTCGCGAAAATCTGAACGCAAAAATATCAGTTTTAAAAAGGCAATCAGTAAGCAATTTCTCCTCTATGATTGGCTTAGCCGCAGAAATCAGCAGGTGTTCACGTGAACCAACGGTTTCATCTACTGTTTTACTTCTGGGTTTTATATTAAGATTAATATTGTATTTCAAAGATCAATTTCTGTGAAATCGTAAGTTGATTTGGGTTTTGGGAGGGATATTTTTATGTCGGAAAAAATAGCTTTTTCTCAAATTCGATGGATAACCTTGATTAGCCATGTACTCCCAAATTTTATTCTTAAAAAACCAAATCCAATGCAATATTATTTTATTTAACAAACATCAAATCAAATTTAATTCTATTCCGCATTTAAATCGATAAGTCCATGGGAAAAGATAGATTTCAGGAATTTGTCCCTGCCATCTCTATCTGTGCTACTTATGTAACAGGAAGAAACATCTGTCCTTCCCGAGACTCTCGATGCCTGGCGTCCAAGGCAGATGCTCTACCGCTGAGCCAGAAGGAATATTCCCGCTAGCTGAGCTAGTAGAAGCGCTTTTATACACCCTGTCACACTCACCCCCTTCTTGGAAAGACACGTCGTCGTGTTGTGATTCACTTAGGTGATTGACATTACCACTCATGACGACTGTGGGACGACATGAACTTGGACCCAGGGATATCACAGAGACGGACGAGCCCCCAAATGTAACAGGAAGAAACATCTGTCCTTCCCGAGATTCGAACTCTTGATGCCTGGCGTCCAAGGCAGACGCTCTACCGCTGAGCCAAAGGAAATATTCCCGCTAGCTGAGCTAGTAAGGACGCTTTTATACACCCTGTCACACTTATGAAACATGATTATGTAAATTATATTGAGGGGGGAGAGTATTTTGACAAATATAACCTTCTGATTGCATCACTTGCCATTTATGAAAAGCTGACGCCTTGGGGCTCTTGTTTGTAGGTCTTTTTCTGATGTTTATAGGTTTTGATTCCATTCCCCCCTTAACCTAATAACGATAGCAAATAGTTACACCATTATCATGCCCATAATTGCATAGTTTTGTCATAGGTCTAGAACACAATTATTTCATTTGGCCCTGATACAGAGAAAGTTTTCATGATCGTTCAGGCCTCAAGTAGATAGTTGTAATGATTTTGGTTGATTTTGATCCTGTATTAACATGACACTATTTTTCAGTTAAATCTACCAACTTGATTAAGATTTACTGTAAAAGTATGAGACATTTCTAATTGCTAATGGACTATTGATATAATGGTCCAAAAAGTTATTTCATTGTACTTTTGCTCATTAGTTATGTGGTCGATGAGAAAGGGCTCAGCAATCCCGTAGTGATACATACCCACTTACATTAGCAGGGATGAAAATCTTACACGGAAATCCGCGGTTGGAAATCTATTTTTATCATTCTTGTGATTCGTGTAAATCCGTTGAGAAAATGTGGGGTACCTGGGTGTGGAGTTTTGAGGAAAAGTTGTTAGTTGAGATCATAGCACACCTACGATCGTCGTAGGTGCTAAGATCACTAAATCTCTCATATATAAAGCCACCTGTCAGTGCGAGTTGCAAGAAATCAATAATTGTATATAATAGTGCTGGCAGCAAATTTATAATTAGAATTTACGGTTGGGTTCAACACAGAATACATGTGATCAATAAAATTAGTTATTGTTTCAATCCATGCACTTTGAGGGAATTACTATAATAATATCCAAAACATGCAACTTCGGATTCAAACCTAACTGGTATCACTATATATATCTAAGATTTGGATATTGTCGGAGCCATCTTTTTCATTGACATAAAAAACAAATGATCGACCGCGTGTGGCAGCAGTCTTATTTGTTGTCATTAGTCAATGCTGGAAAATGGGCCTCAGATACGCAAAAACCCCTTGAAATTTTGAAATTTTCATGGGGGAGGGCCCGGGGCGTCGCACCTTCAGTTTCTTTTTTGATTTCCGTTTTTCAAACTACTCCGTTTTCATCCCTGTAAGCAGAAGGAATGAAATTAATAGACCAGCCTATTCCAGATCAAGAAAGAATCCCTTTATTCCACCCAAGAACATCCTCCCCCGGCAGGGATTCAAACCTGATAGCATCGAGACTTGCCACGGTACGAAACCCTGCCACACTAGACCATGTGTGCAACTGCACGGGCGGCTTAGATGATGTCATTATTACAGGGATGAAAATCTTCCGACCATAGACGGATTGCCAACCTTTTCTAAAATTTTCTTTATTCCTGAGATCAGTTCAAATCGCCTCAATCGCGCCTGTCACATTGGAGCCCTCTGTAGTTAGGAGTGCTCCTTAAGACGGTTTTTGGAGGTAGTTAGCACAACTGTGGAGTCGGAGAAACCAATATGGTTTATATGAGACCATCATGGTCTCATTCAAAAAGTGACTCTTAATTCAGGCCCTATTAACATTTTGACCAAAAGAAAGTGAGTTTTTTGGCTAAATATTACTGATTTTTATTCCCACTAAAGATTCTTTTTTTTAAAGACATTTTCCGACTTTTTCAATATGGGCCGTTTTAATGTTATTATAATAACATAATATTATGTTATTATAATAACATAATATTATGTTATTATCAGATATCCTGTTTTATTTTAGCCTGGTTTTTCCCATTTATAGTTCCCTTGAAATACTACCAGCTATTTGTTGGTGCCGCAAGTTTTCATGTGGTAAACCTGCACATGTACCTGCGCACCCAGTCTAGTGTGGCTGGGGTTGGTGCCGTGGCTGAGTGTAGCGATACCGTCGGGTTAAAATCCCTGCCAAGGGAGGATAGCTAAGTCAGGCGTGGTGACATTCTATTTTTCTCAGCATGTGCGATGCGCTTTTCTCTCATTGGTGCTCTACACACTTCAAATTACATGTGATTTCTTTTAAACTTGGTATGTGTAATGAAGTCAGTCTATGGATGAAACCTTTTGAAATTAGCTTTCTTGCTCTTCCAATGGTGAATATGGCCACTACGGCGGACATCTTGAATCACTTGTAAGCACTCTACATACGCCAAATAATGTGCGATTTCTTTTAAGCTCGCTATGTGTAATGAAGTCGGTCCATGGATGAAACTTATCGATAATGAGCTTTCTCGCTCTTCCAATATGGCCGCTATGGCGGACATCTTGAATTTTTTGTTAATGCTCTACACACGTCAAATAATGTGTGCGGTCTTTTAAAATTGGTATGAGTAATGTGGTAGGTCCATGGATGAAAACTGTCAAAAATTCCCATTCAGCCAATATGGCCACAATGTACGGACATTTTGAATCTCTTGTTCCTGTTGACACATGTAGAATTGATTACGGTTAAGTAACATGAATCAGTTCATACATTATCTTATAAAATAGAGATATTTATGGTGGTGGCTAGGTCAACCTTCTTCCGTCTTAAGTGATATGCATACATGCCAACCCGTACGATTAGTCCGTATTCGTTTTTATTATTTGTTTTTTTTTCATTAAAAATGATTGTCGGTACAGCAATACGGTCAATGATGATAAAGTACGTTTTTTAGATTCAGCGCCGCTGAATCTAGTAGTATTAAACGGAGTGTTGAATTTGTGTTGACCGCTATCTCCTCCGAGTGTGAAATGATTCACGGGCTAAGGTTTGCATTAAGTTGGCTGTTATAATGGCAGCTAAGTGGCGACTGCTTTTGAAGGCTATTGATGAAGCCTAAATTGGGTAAATTGGCAATTTGATACCGTTTTTGGGGGTTTTTAACGATGTAGTGTGACATCATCTTGATCTACTAACGTAAACACGACGAGCAGAATTGTACAACATTTGCTGTCGAATTTACAAGTAGGCTTTTTATATATTACTGATACAACTTATAAAATTCTTCAATAAGAAAACTACAAATGAATAAGATAAAATTGACGAGGATTTTTCATTTACTGTGCTGAAAATTGCATGTCAATGCACGGCGTAGTTTGGAGTATTTACTGCGGAGCTGTGATGATAGCGCCCTCATTTTAGTAACACGTGACGCTTACCAAAATCAACGAAGCCGTTAATCTTTAGATAAACAATATTCTCTTAATAAAAATTTGTTTGTAAATACTCAAACTAAAATTGATTATGCATACGCCCAGTTTTATCTCGACAGAAAAAAAATGTTTGTATCGATATGCAGATGAACTTTAAACAATTCTAATTTTCATTTCATTTCAAAAAACACCATACAGGCAGCCAATATTGTGTAGTATGTAGTTGAATTCGAGCCCTACTAACCACAGCTCACTCGCTATGGTCCTGCCGATGCGTGGGATACGTCTTGTTGACCTCTGCTTCTCTTTTGCGCTACTGCATTTGATACCAAGGTCTATAATGAGATGGTTATGTGGAAGTGTCGCCGCGATCCGTGCGCGTTCTCATGCGGCGTTATTTAAAACTGCATAGCCGTTTGAACGATACTACGAGAGAATGTGAATTGTTGCTTTTGTTCGAAGAATTAAAATCGCTCTCACGTACATATTGTTCATGTCGAACTGATCTATAGTTAGAGAATAGATAGAGAATTCATTAGAATGTTGAACTTGTTGCTAACCCGACCACACAGAAAGAATCTTTTTAGTTGTAAAATGTTATTAACTCTATCGGTCCATTTCTAAAACTCTGATATAGTAAAATATCATTGATCTGATGGTTTAAGAAAGGAACGTACAGGGTAGATAGGTGGCCAGCTGTGTCAACTTTTAAGGTCAGCAATAATTGAAGAGACAAGGTATCAATTTTTTAGCCTTAGGTCTTGGCTTTGAATCCTGAAAAGCGGACAGTTCGTATGGAACTTAGTACTTTCTCATCTCCCGATAGACCTACAGCTAGATTTGATTTCAGCTTCAGCAACATAAATATAAATAGGCCTATGACATCTGAGATGCTTTTGATTTAACGAAACCTTATAATTTATTAGGAGGCTTATAATTTATAATGATTATATGTATTTCATTTCAAGATCTATAAGGCCTACTTAAAATGTGTTACGTTCCTTCTCTTCCTTGTATAAACAACTGTTTGTCATTTAAAATCTAATTACCTTATACTGTTATAACATGCAATTGTATGTCAAGTATAAGCTGATAGAGCACCTTACTAAACCAATATATGGTCTAGTATGGTGGATATGATAAACTCCTTCGATTCACTAACTTCTGCGCTGAATCTAACAGTGCCCATGGGCACCTTGTCTCATTAAATCAGCAAAATACATATTTTTCACCAAAGAATCTCTGGAAATTTAAAAACTACGTGTACGATTTTTTATTCATGAATACGATAGCTAGATTTATTGATGATATTTTGGTTGCATTTGACTAATATCGGCCGAGGTTTGAGAAAAATTGCATTGCGTTCAAATCAAAATTTACTGTTGGTGAAGTCATGTTCGTAGTCCCTATTTGAACATGTCCAATCCATTAGTTCCATGCAGCTTTGATGGCGCTTTTTAAGATTGTGAAAGTAAAAATTATGTGAATTTAACTTAAATATGTCAAGAAACCACAAGGGTGGGGATTCAGACATGCAGTTCCACTAAAGATCTGTGTGTTAAGAGTCATAAAGGCGATTACAGCCAGCTATTTCCGCATGTTTATTCATTTTCAAAAAAGGATGCCAACCCTAACCCTAGCTGTCCAGACCATTCTACTCTTTTTACGAAATGCTACTGATCTAATGAACTGAGTACTGATGATTCTTAAGGTAAAAATAAGAAAATACTGACTGAGATATTAGAATACTAAAATGTTGCTTAAGAAAATGTTACTGAAAAGGGGTATAAAATACTGAAAAAAACGGAACTTTCAACCAAAAATACTGAATGTGGTAATCCCAATGTTGGCATGTATTGATATGTCAAATAAAAGCACAATAGAACAGGCACAAATCACTGCACATTATCTTAGGCCTATATGGACTAGAGTGCTGACGTATTTTGAAATAAGTTTATTATAAGGACTGAAACCTTTGTTGAGGTTGACAGAGCGATCGGAATGAATAAAAAAATCAAAATGGATTCAACTATATTATTATATTTACATTTATTTTTGCGAAATTGCTATTAGGAGAAATTTTGTTAGCTCTTGAATCAAAATTGTGTCCAGCTTCCAAAAATTGGAGGACTACCCCACTTTCTAGTTTGACTCCATTAAAAACATCATGTTTATGTTCCTTAATTCAATCCTTCTGCTGTAATTGTAGAATTATAATTATAGCATAGGCTCGTTGGAAGCAGAAAGTTGTTTGTATTAAAGTTTACTTGAAGTGAAGCAGTTAAGAATTGAGAAAGCTATTGACATCTTCAAATGGGAGCTCTTCAAATAGGTTTTAGGCTTATTTAATGACATGTTGCTGGATTTTGGATAGGCCTACAGTGTCATTAGGCCAGCTGTAAGCAGTATAAATATAGGCGCAACACAAAAAGGAGTGAATCTAAATCCTGCGGTATGCAGATGAAAGACTTTCACTGTGCAACTGAGCATGTATTCATACAAATCTTGCATATAAGCATAATCCATTGTCCAATTCCTAGGAAGCCAAATTT
The DNA here is from genome assembly GCF_964204645.1 of Tubulanus polymorphus. Lineage (NCBI taxonomy): Eukaryota > Metazoa > Nemertea > Palaeonemertea > Tubulaniformes > Tubulanidae > Tubulanus > Tubulanus polymorphus. The sequence goes on from NC_134034.1 coordinate 8,008,170, forward strand.
TGAAAAAGGGCCTTGTTTGAATTTACAGAGGGGTTTTAGCAAAAATCTTACTGCAAAAATATATTTTTCAAAAAGCCAACCAGAGAGGGAAGTCTCCACTCAGGGTTCAAAGGGTTTAATCTTGAAGTGAAAGGTGTGCACATAATATAATACAATTAGCCCCAGGCTAAGTCGTTCAGTAGAAAATGAAATTCACTGACAACATGAAAGAGGGACATTAAAGACTTATTGACCTGTCTGTAGTACTACCAACAGCGATCTGAACATTTGCTTCTTGATTCCATACCACAGTATAATTTGCCAATGCTTCATGGCCCATGGGCCTCTTGTTTCCTGGAGCAACTGGTTGAATGAATCGATCAAGTTATAAGCACATTGTGTTTGTGTTGTTTATGAGTTTAATGTTGAGTATTTGTTTATTGTTGTTGTCGTTTGCATGTTGTGTGTTTGCCGCATGGTCGATCATTCTCTTTGTGATCAATGTCTTGGTTAATATGGTCCCTCGGTTTCCGAAAACGAATGATATTCAAGAGGAGCAAAGGGCCTACATGTCGTGGTCAATGGTGTGTAGTGAACGGTTAAACATGGGGGGCTTAGAATGTATGGATACAGTGTACTCAGCCAGTATTTCTTAAAAATTCATATCAATGTTAGGGAGCATTCAAATATACTTTTCTGATTGGAGGTCTCTTGGGAAAATGTACGTACTTAGTGGACAAGAGATATCCCAATATCATCCCACTCTAAATATCCCTAGATTTACACAATTTTATATAATAGACACATCGTCGCCATTAAATTCTAGTGACTATCTCAGCGGCATTTTTCAATTAAAGGTAGGTCAACTGGTTAAGCATGGCATATTGCTATTCGTTGGTTGAGGGGGTCTTTCAAAATGTAACTACAGGTGCGGGTTTGATAGAATAAGTACCGAGATCATACAAGGGGAGGGGTTCTTAAAAACGGCAAATTAACGGTAGGCACTATTTGAACGCTCCCTTATTCCAGCTATCGGCTTCTAATTCTGTCAGATTCCATCAGCTTTTGGCCAGTAGAGATGTGGATCTATGCATATATCGATATATAAGACAATATCAGTAATGATCCCTTCAATCCAATTAATATGCAGATATTATAAATTTAACCAGTTGAAATTTTATCTGCATTGATTCAAGATTGTTCGCTAGTCAACTGCTAAATCTTGGTGTTTAATTATCAGTTATGTTGATTTTGGTCAGGAAATATTTGCGGAGGCGGATTTAGGGAATCTTGAAGTGGTGGACCAGTCCACAAAAGTTTTTGAAGGGGGCGGACCAGTCCACCCCTTGAAAATTCGAATGTTCCCTACAAAAAGGCTGAAAAAACTTTTTGCAAAGGAAATTTAAGAAAGGTGAAAGAAAATAAATCCAAATGGGTCCTGATAAGGACAAAAAAAGCTTCTGATTGTCCTAAATGTTCTGTGGGGGCCACCAGAACCCCTACCAACGTTTCGCTTGCAGCCTTGCATTGCCAAATCTGCCCTTTCAAATTAAGTGCCCATTCTAATTCCACCCCTTTCAAAGGATCCTAGATCTGCCCTTGATTTGGTCAGGATAAGTTTCTTTGTTCAACAACACTAATTCAGGGATCAGTTTCATATAAAAAAATGAATATTCATTTTGGAATCCATACGAAAAAAAAATGCATTATGTCTTCGAGAATATTTTTACATTGTTATGTCATGGTGAATGTAAAGGTTCATAAATTTATAAGTATTAGCAGGCCCGTAGGCTGGGGTTGCGACGTGCAGTGCTTCCCCATCACAGCATCGAGTTCCCGGAATAGTGAAATAAAAAGTTAACTACAAAATTTACGGTACTCGCACTGCCATTTACAAATTTGTAAGACATTATGCCGATTTGTCCATACTGATAACTAGACTAGGTGTTTAAAGTGAAGAAAACTCCTTTTACAAGCTGGATGAAATACACAGTGCCTACAGAATGGTTTTGACTGAAGGAAAAAACATTTTCAAACTTGTTCAGCTTTTTTAGCATCAACTGTGTTGATCCTTCTTATAGAATGGTCCTGAGATTTTTTCATGAGAAGATTAGGTGTTGGAATTAATATGGAGAGTTTCATCCATCAGCTCTAAGCCGTTTTGAAGTGATGGGAGGAAATGTGCGAAATTTCAATGAATTTTTACCCATTTTACTAGCTTGACCTTGTTGGTTTACCTTTGTCAGCAGTATGAGGTTGGCATTGAGCCAATTCATGTAAAATCGCGGTTCGTTTTTTTATGTGAGCATTTTTTTCATTAGTTCTCGAGTTAAACAACGTATAATCGATGCGATTGAAGACATGATGAACCTCCGTCGATGACATGGTCAACTTAGTTTAAATTCGACGAAAAACTGTTTTTGGCGGGAAAATTCTTAGCTCTTGCGTATAAAATTGCAATGACCTCGATTGGGGGGCGTCGTCTCTACGAGCGAATGTGATTGGCTGTTTTTGGGATATACGGGGAATTCCGGCACTACTAAGATAATTATGGGAAAGCGTTAATGGTGAACGTTTCATTGGACAAGGTGCCGTATATGTGCAAATTTTAAATGCTCATTGCTGGTGAGAATATGATTATTTCACATATCGCCATAGGTATTGTTTCATTTTTATACCCGGTGATTGTGTTGATTGAGATTGAAGTGAAGGGAACGTTCACTGCACAAGGCCTCCACGTGGGAGTGCTAGTGCACACAAACACACGCTCACAGACTTCTATATGGTGATGCTGTAACGCTGCTTGGCGCGTGCACGTTTGGTATGATAACAGGCTGAATAATCGTCGTAGGATGAGCGCTGTGTTTTCTGTTCGATAGAATTTGTAATTTCTTGTGACCTGAAAATACTAAGCAGCAAACTATAGGCATAGGTCGAGGTCTGAATATTGTGTAGTGGTAAATTCCAGGATTTAAAACGATCTAATGCTACGCCCCGGTGTATTACTCAATATTCAGCCACCCTCTGACATGTGACTTCATATGTATTTTATTTGAATATTTTTTCATATTGTTAAAAATATTTTTTTGAAAATATAAAATAGTTTCCCTGCCGCGCCTACCTGTACCCTACAAAATTTTGGACGTAGACCGTAAACAAATGTATATCTTTGGTCTTATTTGACTACAAAATAATTCTCTAAGAAAGATAAAATACAATATAAACTTGTGGAACTTTGAAGTCACGAATTAAAAAGATTTTTCAAGCAATGTCCTTACTCCAAACAACCTCTAGCTTTCAAGGTAAACCATACTTTGCCCATGGACAATTTATTTCATATCGTGAAAAATATTTTTTGATATGACATCACAGGGAAAGCCCTTCAGAAAAAACACTTACTTTGAAAGCACTTTAGTAGGGCTTTTCCAGTGACATCATTATCAAGAAAATAGTATTGATTGTTCAGCCATGTGCTGGTAAGTCATAGGGCAAACCTATTACCATGTATTTCATCTAAGTTGAACATGCTTACTTTACAGTGCACCACGATTTCATCTTATCGGTTGTTAATACCTTATTGCAAACCTGGGCTAAAATAAATCCGGATTTCTGATTGGCTAATAATGACATCATCTAAGCTGCGTATGTAACTGCGCACTCGGTCCACTGTGGCACGGTTTTGTACCGTGACAAACTCGATGCCATCAGGTTCGAATCACTGCTGGGAAGTTGAGGAAACTTTCTGTTTCCAAGTAATCGTGAGAAAGTTGCATCGCGAGATCGACAGCCGAGTAGTGAGATTGGCGGGACACCTCTCTGTCAACAACCTCGCCGCTAATAATTTTTTTTAATTTTTTGGTTTCTCCTTCACCCTTCCACATTAGTATATAAAATAGGAATAAAAAATGATTTTTTGATTTTATTTTTTTCCCATTCACCCTTCCACATTTTAGTTATATGAAATACCAATTTTTTTTTTTTTTCTTCACCCTTCCAAAATTTTCCTTAAAAAATCTGTGCTCCAACTAATTTAAAAAAAAGGCCTTAGGTAAAGATTATACATTTTGAACAAACCTAACATGTTACTTTGTCACACAATAGGCTTCCAGAAGCCTGAGAATGTATTTCTGAGTGTGTAGATTCAAAAAATTATCTTACTAAATCTTACATAGGGGATTTGCGCCTCCAGTCCTTGCACTGCAACTATTTGCCATATTTAAACCCTTTCAGCGTTTCTACACTGCAGTGCTGATGAGTACATCTGTGATAGACTTTGCAAGTACACTGCACTGGTGTATTGATGTAACTAGTAATTAGATTTTTATCTTCAAACACAATTCAAATATTAGTAACTAACAATACACCACAGAGCAGTGTAAACGCACTATAGCGGTATGCCTGAATGTTATTTAATGCATTGGGGTGGACTTATTTTTAATTCAAATAATCACCAGCACTTAAGTGTATTCCATGTAATTCGTCAGCACTGAAAATTCCACTCATTGGAAATGATCACCCTCCTCCAAAAAAAAATTAGAGCACGCCATGATCCTGGCTGGCCTCTTATTGAATGTTTATCTAGAAATCGGGACCATGCAATTGGGTATGTGAGAGATTTGTTTTTTCATATTTCAAGTTTTGTTCAAGCATAAGGTCAGTTCATGTGAATCGTCTAGATCTGTTGAGAAAGGTTGGGGGTAAAGTGATGTGTGTTGGCATCAGGCAAATGCTAGACATTGCTTTACTCCTACATTCATGAAGTTTGTCTTCACATTAGCTAAGTAGTCACTATTTTTGAGACCCAATTTCTGTAGTTCCTGTTCGAATCTGGTCAAGTAAACTTCACTTGGGTAAGTGTGCAATATAACGATCATCCCAGCTATGACGACTTCAGCAAGTATAACTAAAACAGTTTTATAGCCCGCTTGGCTTAAGAATCGGGTGAGAATGCGCTCCTGCGTCTAGTGTGATGATTTTTGAAAGAAATTGATGTTTTATGTTGGCAATGAATCATGTGTGTAGATTGGGGTTCGAAACTGCCATAGTGCATTTGCTCTGGCATGCAGTGAGTTGGACAATCGTGGTAACAACAATCTAACAGTAAGAACTTGGCTCCCTTATGCCTTCTTTACTGCATTTTCCACCTATATGAAAATAAAAGCTCATGCTCATCTTCAATCCTCCCTTAAATATTTTATTCCAAGTAACGATACCTCCCTCGTCCCTCGCCCCAGAAACTAGTGTGATAAGAACACTGTCTCAATTTCTAATGGCCTTACTTGCCCAGGGGCAAGCACATTGACAATCAGGATTTCACTTGCCCCCTCAAAAATCTTCCTTATATATTTTGGGCTAAAAGAAATTATCAAAAGTGTTAGAATCAGAAACTTTATTTTCAATGATAGATTCTGAAATAATGAAAACAATCAAATGGGAAAACATTTCAAAAAATCGTTTGTGCGGAAATATGTCATTTACATAACTTTTCCATACATGTAGGTCTTAGTCTTTTTCATATTCACATGAATGTATGTTGCATCGATTGGAAAAAAATTGTATGGGACATAGAAATGGACTAGCCCGGTGCACTTGTCCCAATTGGCAATTGGACAAGCACTTAGATCTGGGTTAATACATATTTAGTGACTCCATAGAAACCGTACGAATTCTCAACTCGGCTCTGTTCAACTTCATATAACGGGATCTAACTCGTCTGTAGACACCTATATATATATTTTAATGCACATAACTGCTAACAGTGTCATTACTGTCAGTAGTAATAACAGTAGACCCTGCTTAGTGCTGTTAATTTAGGATCAATTTATCGTTTACGAGTGATCTTGATAAAAACAATATATTCAACATACACTTTCCGCATGGAGACCACCACGAATTATATGCAGATCAAACTCTTACGCCTTTGGTTGTATTTTGATGGAACTTGGTACAACCGTTTGTTATGGTGTAGTTGTAGACCTGCAATTTTTAGGCCAGCCATAGGCTGAGCCTATTACTATACAAATGGAGCAAATTGAAATGACATAGTTTCCAGATCAAAGGCTTTTTTCATTGTATCTGTTATTTTAACCCTTGGGCTGCTGATATCAAACGACATCCATACAAAGTTCATCAGTAAGGTTTACACGTCACGAGTCCGACGGTTCACGAGTCTGAGAGTTAACGAATTTGATATTTTCTCTTGTAAGGGGGTGATTTTCCCATCTATCTATAGACATATATCATCTGGATCTATAGACTCATAAGTTTTTGTTCGACACAACTCGAGTTGTTTTTACCTGCGGGTGAAGATACATATCGCAACAACACTGGTGAGGTATACAGAAATATGCACCAAAACCGACACTGGCAAAAAGACACCAACGCAACACTGGTGAAAATACACATCAACCCACCCAACACTGGTGGAGAACCGTGGTCCGATACCGCAACCAAGCTTGCGGTGAGGTGTTAACAAGAAAATTAATTTTAATCAATTTTTGATGCCTGCGCAAAAAAATGTAGAATTTCTTGGATAAGCTAATGTGGAATTGCAAATTTCAAATTCGAAGTTTTAAGAAATTTGGGGAATTATGAGATTTGGCGATTGGGTAGATAATACAGGTCTTCGACTCTAGTAGTGGTTTAATCTTTTTTGTCAATAATTGATAACTTGCGACCAACTTCATTCACTTTAGCCTGTAAGCTGGTGTGCTACTTCATTGCCTCTATGGTTGAGGAAAGAGCGTTCTGATGTCTGCTTCCTCATGACTTCGAGCATATCGTGTGGCCTAGCCAGCCGGCCCGGTCCCCGAGCCACGGGTTTGGCTGCCACTCGGTATCCTAGTCTTGAGTCTGGATTGAAGTAGACATTGTCATTTAAAATAACTTGTTTATGTTATTCTGTATGAATTACCCGTGTGTCTTGTATTGTATTTTTAGGGTTTTCTGACTTTCGTCGAAAACCCTCTTGAAATTCTGTTGATTATTGTTATTATATATTTTCCGCCGATTTCGTCCAATAAAATTCATCTTCATTCAGATTCGGCAACTGACAGTTTCGAAACGAAATGTATAAATTGATACTGTAATAACGGTCTCTCTGAACCAACAGATTGTCTGAATGTACTTTCCATCCTATTTGAAACTTAAAATTACTTATTAGGTTACTGTAAATAAAGAATTGAATTGAATTGTTAGACAACAAGCACCGGCGAAATAACAGTTTGTGACGTCATTTAGTAAGTAGATAAAGGAGGGCTCAAAGAATTTCCAAATCACGGGGGACTATACTTGGGTTAGACCATTCAACCAAAAAGAGGATTGCTCCGATAATATCCAAATCATCTCATTTTATTTTTTCCATCGAATACCCGGTAATTAATTTTTCCTTTCGATCACATGCATCCAAAAAACCCGTTATTGCTGCTTTGCAGCTATATTCTTGTTTTTAAATTTGTATTTATTGAATTTGGGAATTTTATCCCAGAATTTCAATGTAATGAGAATCAATAAAGAATTGAATTGAATTTTCACCTACATACATGCATCAGAGGACGCAGAGCCGTATATAACAGCTATGCTATTATAAATTGCTAATCTCATGAAACCTGCATACCCCTAATATCAAACATATATTCTAAAAGATTTGAATATTGAAATAATATGTTTACACATTTGACCGCTTGTAGCCGCTGATGAAATTCACGCTGGCCCTACACACATCATAGATAGCTTCGTCATTCCACCAACATCCCCACGACGGGGTCTGACTTTTATATCAGACTTCCAAATAGTGTATACATCCGCTATTTAACCGAATAATCCGATTTACTTATCATTTCTATTCATGCCTGCCGCTTCTGATATAATCATACATCCTTTACTATTACAATACGTCTTCTAATGATATTCAATGCAATATTTCGACGTTCAAATATAGCTCATACAATCACAGGAAGCCATTCTACATCTTTGTCAATGATATTTTGCCAAATAGCTTGTATGTGTACACATAGACCTATGACGTTTTGCATACGATTTACGGTTGTCGTTTGTAAAATGACGCTGAATGGTTAACATTGTTCAGGTTTCATAATGGTAGCCTTTTATAAGGCGTCAAAAAATATTGAAAAATACGGAAATCACTTTATGCACGGCCCCCAACATGAGCTGATATTTCATTACATGTAAGGTTATATTTCCATCAAGTACTGTACCCTTTCCTATGGTTTTTGCCAATATTTTCTAAATTTGGATTTATCGCCAATGGTTTTTCTATACGACCCGGCCCTGCGGTATTGCATTTAGCCACCGACGAAATCCGCCATCTTTTTTCTTGGCGTTCTCGCAATAGAACGCGTTGGATTTTTTCGCCGTAGAAATCTGGGAATTAGGATATTAGGGAGTTTTCACTCTCATAACGGTGAGTCCGTTCGGTTTGGGGGTTATCCCTGGTTTCTTTTTTCCGTAAGAATTTTATTTACAAATATAATTTGATTGAATTGAATTGTTTTGATTTGTAACAGGATAATTATGCCACCCCCTCCTAAGGGTCAGCATCGTGGCGGGGAGGGATGCGGGCATTTGTTTGGCGCCTGGGACAACCACGATTCATGTGCGTCGTGCAGGTGCAAATCCGGTCAAATATGTGCAAGGAGCAATCCTTGCAAGATTTGCGTCGTGTGGTCCGAGGACCTATGGCTTCGGGCCGATAAGGCTCTTAAACTAAGAGATCGTCGTCGAGTTAGCAGGGATTCGTCGGTTTCAGCCGATGTGCCAACCGACGTTTCTAATCCTGTTTCTTATCGTAAAGCGGAGCGGTCTCCGGTCGTTCAGGTACGATCGGCTTCCCAACTCCGTTCACCGGGAAGGAACGCTGGTTCACCGGCACCGGTCTCCGGTCATTCACCGGTCTCTGGTCGTTCACCGGTTCGGCCGGTTCAGACTACATGTTCGGAACCGAGCGCGCGCGGCGGTAGTCGCAAACGGCCCGCACCGGTTCGGTCGGTACCGGTCCGGGTCGGGCACCGGTCCAGTCCAGACGTCGTCCGGTTCAAAACATCCGGTACGTTCATCGTCTGATTCTGATCGTCGCTCCGGGGATAGAGCTCGCTCTCCCACTAGATTTAGACGCCGTGAGCGTAATAAACGAGCAAGATCTCCTTCTCGCAGATCAAGGTTTGATCGCAAGAGGGACTACGATCGTTATTGTCGGAAGTTTCGCCGTCGGTCTTCTCGTCGTTCGTCGACGTCGGTTAGCGATGAAAGCGATTCTTCTAGTAGGTCGCGATCCCGTTCGAGGGACTGTCACCGAAGTCGGCATGATCGTCGGGATACTGGAAAATACCTGACTCAGAAGGATTTCCATGTATTTGAGGAGAAAATTTTAAACTTGTTATCTTCGTCGCAACAAGTCGCTGCTACTCTACAACAGGTAAGCCTATTCCTGATTGTCCGGTTAGAAGTTCGCCAGCCCACTCAGTTTTTCGGAATTCTGACTGAATTCCTGGATGCTGCGGTAGGGTCTGATTTCAATGAGGATCCGGTCCCAGAAGCGGCAATTCCTTCTGGGGTCGTTCCTGTCGCGAGCAATTGTGGGTTGCCCCAGACGATGGGGGCTTCCCTGGCTCGCAATGTATCTCCGTCCCATTCAGTTTTATCCGAACCAGCGGGGGACATGCCATTTAGAGCGATGATAAGTGAGTTCTTTGTCAAGCACGGGGCAACTCACGCTAAGCCCACAGCAGCTCCTCTGGTCGGTGAGTCAATGGAAGCTTATCGCCCTCCGGACTCCGATCTTAACGTTTTACGGGAATCGTCAGCGGCTTCGAGAGAATGGGCTCGATTGGATACGCAATTATGGGGTGAATGTCGGCCTGGAACATTTTCATTTCCCCCTCCAGAACGGGGTATGAAATCTGGGAAATATTTTAGTTCAACCGATCCACCTATAGGCGCATTTCGCTCGGCGTATTACGCAACTCCAGGTGCTGTGGATCACAGTCATAACTGCCTGGATGCTGATTATACTTTGATCAGCCCGGATACTGTTACAGCACAGTCAGGTATTCGTTTGCCTAAGTCCGGTTTGGTGGCCATGACGTCAATCCTGGACAATCTTACCAGGGTTGGTTCGTTTCAAGATATGGCACTTAAGGTGTTGACGGGTGAGCTTCGCGAGACTCACGCCGCCGTTCATGCAGGCTCCGACCCAGAGTCAGTTGCCCTAAAACTGGAGGGAATGGACCGGATTATCCAATCTTTGGCTCGGTCTGTTTCGCATGTAATTCCGTTGTCGGTTCGGGGTCAGGCTAATCTGGTGTTAGCCTCCCGTCAGTCAGTGATGGACTCCAGTTCCAAAACTCGTCTACCGGATATGGTGTCCAATGCTTTGCTGAGAGCCCCATTGGGGACGTCTTCATGTCTCTTCTCCGGTTGGTGCGCTCCGGTTTCCGCAGAGCTGAGGAAGATTCGGGAGGTTCAGGCCAAGTCCAACCCCCGAACTCCGTGGAAAAAGCGTTCTGGTCCGACGCCGGCGGCGCAAGGTTCGGCACGGACGCAAACAGGACCATCTCAAACTTCAGCGCTTTCTCAGGCGGCTTCGGATGCCGGTTGGAGAACTAGCGCGCAACTTCAACAATCGTGTCAAGCCTCGTCCGGTCGTAACAGTTCCGGTTCGTATCGAGGCAAGGGGAAGGCTCTTCGTTTCGGAAAAACTCGAAATGAATTCTTGGGACCAGTGGGAGGTTGTCTGCAGCAGGCAGCAACCCACTGGGTCGACCTCTTTTGAGACGGTTGGCCCTCCCGGGTCGTCTCTCGTGGTTACCGTCTCCGTTTCCTAAGGCGACCGCGCCTGATGAGGTCACCTCCCGACATGCGGCCAAAACCAGGTCAGGAGGCCTTGATCTCTCCGGCTCCCAAGGAATTGGCTGAGAAGGGAGCGATCGAACCAGTTTGCGACGAAACTTCTCCCGGCTGGTTTTCTCGAATATTCATGGTACCAAAGGCCACAGGGGGTCAACGGACAGTGATAGATCTGTCATCCCTCAATCGGCACCTAGACATTCCAAGGTTCCGGATGACCAAGCCCAAGGACGTGATTCAAGGGCTCCGTCCGGGTCAATGGGCGGCTTCATTGGACCTGAAAGATGCTTACTTTCAGGTTCCAATTCACCCAAAATCTTGGCGATTTCTCAGGATAAAGTGGAAAGGCCGCCAGTTCCAATTCAGGTCTCTTCCATTTGTCCTCAGTACGGCCCCGTGGGTTTTCACCAAGTTGGTCAAGTCAGTTCAGAAGGTACTTCAGTCAAGGGGTGTTCGACTGTTCGTTTACCTCGACGACTGGTTAATAGTCGCGAATTCGGCTCAGGAATGTCGGGAGGCAATGACCTCAGTCTTGGACTTAGTCCATCAGCTAGGGTTCCGCGTAAACAGGGAAAAATCTCAGTTGACGCCGGCCCAACAGTTCACTTATCTCGGCATGGACTTCGATCTCCGAATCGGCAAAGTCTTTCCGTCTATGGTTCGAGTAGCCAAACTTCAAGAAGCTGTAGTGGGAGTGTCCACAACCCCGAGAACAGCTCGTTACTGGTCACGGCTTCTAGGCTCCATCAGCTCCATGGGTCTGGTGGTGCCCTTAGGCCGCCTCAGAAGCAGGCGCTTGCAACAATATTGGAAGGTCTTCTGGTCTCAGTCGAAGGGCAACTGGGAGGCCTTGATTCCCGTACCTCCAACCGATCTAAGTCCGGATCTTCAGTGGTGGGCGGCAACTACGAATCTTCGGCTCGGGGTGTCACTAGCCCCGTTAGAGGCTCCAGTTCACCATGTTGGCCAGCTCAGAAATGGTTCCTACCACTTCTCAACCTACTGCGACAACCCCAGGATTCTTCCGAATTTCCCATCGCTTCTGTCTCAGGGGAACTTTCGGCATCATCCAAACAGCCAGTGGTTAAATCTGCTCGCCTGGCCATTGTCCAGCGATCCTTGTCAGCTTCAGGCTTTTCAGAACAGGCTGCCTCCTTTATCGCAGGATCTAAGCGGCCATCAACAAGTACCATTTACGATGCCAAATGGAGTCATTTTGCGGATTGGTGTGCTGCAGGGGAAATTGATCCATGCTCACCCTCTGTAGCTCAATTGGCAGATTTTTTACTGCACCTATTTGTAGTAAAAGGTTTGCAAGTCATAATTATTAAAGGTTACCGCTCCGCGATTTCTCATACATTGCGTGCTTCTGGATGGCCAAATGTAGCAGGGGATCATCGGATATCCCAGCTGGTTGCAGGGTTTTCTATTTCCCGGCCTCGGGTAACAAGGACAGTTCCACCATGGGATCTGTCTGTAATTTTGAAGAAGTTAATGGAGGCTCCATTTGAACCTCTTTCGGCAGCGTCATTTGCAAATTTGTCAAAAAAGACTGTATTTTTGCTGTTCTTGGCTTGCTCGGCCCGTCGCTCTGAGATTCATGCACTTTCAGTCCGACAAGGTCATATTGTCTTTGGGCCAGCGTATGAATTTGTTTCGCTGCGGCCTGCTTTGGAATTTTTGGCAAAGAACCAACGACCAGGCTCGGTTGGGCGTCAATGGCGAATTGAAGCCCTAAAACATCGAGTGGAATCGGGCATCCCGGACAGGACTTTATGTCCTGTGCGGGCGTTGTGTTTCTATTTAGATCGCTCTGCTTCACGGAGGGGTTCACGGGAGCGGTTATTTATTCCGCTGCTGGATCACCTAAAGGGGGATATTTCGCGGGACACAGTGGCCCGATGGGTCTCTTCACTGATCAAGGACATTTTATTGAAGGAGAATCTTTCCTCGGAGGGAGTGGTTTCTCATCAAGTGAGGTCTATGGCTACTTCCTGCGCAGCCTTTTCGGGTGCTCCGTTGGAGGAAGTCTGTCGGGCCGCCTTTTGGAATTCACCGTCGACATTCACGTCATTTTATTTACAGGATGTTTCAGGCCAGTTAGGCTCATTAGCTTCACTTGGTCCTGTTGTCATGGCTCAAGGTGTCCGTTTTTTCCGATCGGACCCTTTAGTGTAGAATATTTATGTTGCATTATCAGGATCACAGGGGGTGTATCCTTGTACATAGTTTGCATAGTACAGGCTCATATCTGCAAGTATTAATTTCGCAAAATTCTGGGGGGGGGGCCCTGAGCTGGATGGACTCACTGTGGCCAACTGGTCTTCCCTGTGCTACAGTGCTCCATTCCGTGCTTGGGTAAGTGCTCTCTTTTTCCCTCTTACCTTGCGTTTGAGCGGTGGTTTTTCTATCTACCTTTCCCACCATCCTTGTGCTAGGCTAGTCTAGCAAAAACCATAGGAAAGGGTACAGTACTCGGCGGAAAAATTACAATTTTTGGAACTAAAATTTGTATTTCCGAGTAGTACTTACCCTTTCCTATGGTGGGAATCCTGCCACCTGCCCCGCATAGCTGTTTTTTTTTTTTGGTCTGCTATGACGTAAAAAGATGGCGGATTTCGCCGGTGGCTAAATGCAATACCGGAGGCCGGGTCGTATAGAAAAACCATTGGCGATAAATCCAAATTTAGAGAATATTGGCAAAAACCATAGGAAAGGGTAAGTACTACTCGGAAATACAAATTTTAGTTCCAAAAATTGTAATTTTTCTTTGCTTGAAATTACATAAGATTTTGGGACTCGTGAACTGTCGGACTGGTGAACCGTCGGACTCGTGGGCTGTTACCATCAGTTAGGGCTGCCGGCATCATATGACATACTCGGCCAGACCTGACATACTGACCTCTAGCAGTTGAAGGCATTGGAGTTATGCTAGTTTCACACAACAGTAGCATCTACCAATTGGCTAATTGCTATTATAGGAGTTTCAGTGCGCTGAAAATGCCTGATATGGGCCGAGACAGATGGGTAAAATCATCTAAACATCATTGAACTCATGATAGCAGCTGAAAACGGATAATTTGTTCATAATTTGTTTATAAAAGTTGGATATAGAAAATTTGAATTTTTCATTAAAAACCCCGGCCTGGGGAAGTTATGTAGTGAAAAAGGATTCCACATTATAATCCAACCCTTTGTGGCATCGGGCCATCAATGGTTTCCATAATAACGTTAATGAAACAAAATACAATTTAAGGGGAACTGTAGTGAAAAAATTGTTGTATCTATATGTGTTAGAAACCTTTATAAATACATTTTCAAAACAGCAGAAAAACATTTCATCTAATACTTTATCCAAAAAAGAGGGTTTTGTAGAGTGACTGGCCGCCGCCATTTTCTCCACGTAGCAGACACTTTTCTCTCGGCTGTGACGTAGTTCGGCCCACTTCGATACGTGTTACTGCTGCTATTCATAGTGTTTTCATCACTTTAAGTCCAATAACAGTTCTAAACTGCAGCATGATGCCACATCGGCAATTATTTGGATACCGGTATGTTTCACACAGTGAGTGAATAAATAAAAGTTAAGACCCCACTGGCAGCCCAGCAGGAGTATTTTAATCACAATTTTCAACTGAGATCTTCAATGAGTGTATCTATTTGTGTACACACTGGAGTGTGTGATGGGCCAGGATACGTCATCAATGTTTGCATGCCTCTCTTTGGAATTTAAATATGGTGGCTCTCATCTGCCGTAAATTCTGCTGGTAACAGTATCAAAATCGTTGTATACAAGTTAATTAGGAAGAATTGGAAATTTCAACTAGCATTATGCTAAACAACAACATGAGTAGAAATGAACGGCCAATTATAATTTTTTGACTGCAGTTCCCCTTTAACTTTAATGATGATAAGTTACTTCTAAGCTGTATACCATATGTTATAAACCAGGGGCCGGTTTTATAGACTGGTATTAACTTTAACCCGAGGCCTAACCTAGTTTATTTTCAATTGAGTTAACTCCCAGGTTTAAGGTAATACTAGTCTATAAAACCGGGCCCTGGAGATATGTGGTCCATCAAGCTGAATTATATTGATAAAATACTAAAGATATTTTCAGGATTCTGGATGGTGTTTTTTTTTCTGTTCCAATTCTTTTGTAGTACCGGTATTTGGTGCAGATTTATCAATGTTTGTCATTTGCAATTTGGTCATTTGCAGATTTTCATGACAAATCTTCATCAAAGCCTGGATTAACCAATAATAACCTTTTTTAAATCTGGTGTATAAAATTCAGCCATCTAATAATCATTATTATGATTATTATGTTAGGAATAGTTTTAGCCATTTTAGAATGACTATTTGTAGTAACTATCACAATGCTCAACCTATTCACCCAATATTGATACTGAGTTACCGTCTTATATTTTGAATTTCAATCAAGCATAACCTATAAATCAAGAGATTTATGCGTAGCTTTTGCATGCAGAATATATCTCTTAAGCTTTAGGGGTATCGTCTTTTTCAGGGCAGTATGGAACCAATATTGGCATCCAGCACTCAACGCACTTATGTTACTGAAGTGGCGCCGGCCGTCACAACAGCTCATCCTGCGACTCAACTTATCTCCGCTTCTGCAGCTGCTAGTCAGTCACAGCATCAACCTGTTCCGTCATCTGCAGATATCATCAGTGCGGCAACAATATCTGCAACGCCACCTATTGTTCCTGCAGCTGTTGCAACATATCTACCATATCAGAATCAGCAACACACGAATAAAGCTTACTACAGCAGTAAACTCCATGTATCTCCAAGGAAACCATACAGTACTCCGGTAACTATGCAACGCAAACCTGTACGCAGTGTTACTAAAATGATCAATGGAACACCAATCAATGTCGTCCAGGAATTGACAGAAATACCCACAGCTGAATATCATGATCATCATCTCGTACAACAAGGTCCCCTTACTCCACCCCCGACTCCTATGTAATGAATTTTTCTATTTTGATGCTTCTTCCACATAACGTTTGCTTGATGGATTGTTGTTATTGATTGAATTTATATGAAAAATACTGAAACAGCTTGATAAATATGTATGAACCTTAAGTTTTCATTTCATGCACATCTACCGTTATGTATTTGATATCTTGATGCTGGTACAACATTCAGAAACTAAAAAGCGACCTGTATTTCTGGCACCAGTTGTACCGTACTATAGACACCTCATCATAGTTTTTGATAAAATACTTTAAAGATTAAGCTATCTATTGCACAATTATGGTGTTTTATTCAATGATCATTTGACACTTTTGAAAATGCTGGACTTTCTGTTTGATAACTTTGTTATCTGGCTTTTGGTCCCAGTAATTGGCTGTAATTGGTAATTTCATTTAGAAACTTAAGCTGTATCTTGGTTATAATTAATAGTTTCATTTGTTATGTTTTTAGATTTTCAAGAAACACCATAATTAGTTATTGCGTGTCACCAAGCTCTTTCATCATAGTGAAAATTGTTGATCAAATATTATCGAGATGAAAGTAACCAATTGAATTTAAATGTTGTACTTGAGCTGGTTTTGCAGTCCAAACAATATAGTTTTGGGAAGCCTCTTACTGACTATGTAGACGGTATAGTCATATAGTTTTTCTACTGTGTTTTCTATGTTGATATACAAGTATATGTATATATGTATACGTTATTATTATTATCTACGGCTTAAACATAACAATTTCTTCTAGAAATGTTGTTTTTTAGAATGTAATGAGTTTATGCAAGGTTTGTTGCTTTACTTTTAAAATATGAGATCAAAGAAAGTCAGACTGAAGTGTTTTTCAACATACATGTACGTACGTATTCCGATGAATTACCACAAAATTCTCTTCTTTTTTTTTTTCTTTCATTTCTGATCAAGTTTTTTCTTGTATGTTCATGATATCTTAGGGACATTAAATTGTTATGTCAAGCACGCTGATTTGATAAAATGTTGAATTTTCTCCTGTTATTTTCTCCAATTACTATTGGAAAAAATTCATAATTGTCTTTGTTACACATAATACATTGAAGTTGCAGTTTACTCATACTATACTCATGAATTGTTATGGGAAATCATGTGTCACCTTTTAAGCATTGCATTCAAACTATTCTAAACGAATCCCAGAATAATTGATATTTGTTTTAGGCATTGTACTACCATTGATAAAACGTTCAGATAAAAAGTGAATTTTGAGAAAGTTATTTTATTTCTCAAGAATGAGGTTATTTTTTTGGTATTTGGATGTATAGTAATGTGTTATTCTCTGTGCTCTGTATTGAAAGGTATGTGGGTTTGTAATATACATTATGTAGTTTTTAGCTGCAACCTTGTCTATGTAAATACGTTAGTTAATATTTTTTCTGATTTAAATTTTCATAATTACTGTACTAACAAAAATGACCGCCATATAATTGGTTCTTGGGCACTATCGGGGTCTAAGGCGGCTAATGGAACTGAAGCAAAGATTGAATGGAAACAGAGATTCAAATTTTGAAAATTGAGTATGTATGCTGATACATTACACAGTGTTAGATATTTCAGATAGCTCTGCTAGATATGCTCATATATAAGCCACATAACCAATTGCTTTAATTACCGAAATAGTTCATAATCATCTTTGATTTGAATGCGTCTGAAAATATCTAGATATGTCATAATTTTCATAGATCAGTTTTCCAATATTATCTCCACCCAACGACTTAAAAAGATTATTTTGACCAAACACAGAATCTGATTCTACTCTATCTGTTTCTTGTATTATATTGTTGTTTTACTAACAGTATTTTGTCGTATTAGTTTTTTGATTTTTTTTATGCGTGTGTGCCTGCGCTAGCTACTTTGCCACAGCATATTCTCCTCAAGTTAGATCTTTTTGGAATAGGTTTTTGTCCATTGAAATGGTTATCTAAATTGACCACAATTATGGTTAAAATCCAGACATTCTTCTTGAGCTGAGTCTACCGTGGATGGGTCTCACAGAAATGTATCTAATCAGTCCCTCTTTATTTTTGCAGTATTATTTTGATTATGTTTTTCTTTTTTTGTTATGTTTTTTTAAATATTTATAGTGAAAGAGCGTCCACATAGAAATTCAAGCACAGTATGTGCATAGTAAGAATTTGCATTTTTGTCTAGTCCTTTTAAAAGCTAATCATTAGCATTACTTGTCTCATCAGTAGAATAGCATAATATTAATGGAACTTATATGTCATTATATTGTTTGATATTTGTCCAAAAACAAAAATTTTCGAGCATGTACCATATTTTTACATGGCCTTAAGTTGTTGGGGCCGTTTTTACAAGGAAAAATTGGGTTTGTAAATCGCCAAAATACTTCGGTAAAGGTCTCTTTGGTGAACAAAGTACCAGGTACCAATATGGCGTATTAGTAATGAAGTGATGTATGATTGAAAAATTCAGATTTAATGCACCAAAAAATCCCTGCCTTCTATGCAATGGCACTTTTATGAAATCCTTCCCTTGCTGTACATCTGCATTCCTATTTCTACACCATAAGGGGAATTTTATATTCATTGGGCAAAAACTGAATATATGTTCATTTCGGGTGATTTATTCAAGATTTGCCAGTGAATTTGCGTAGTAAGTGAAACAAATTTTATCCTGGGGGAAAATTTTACGCTTCCAAATTTTTTTCCAAAAAGGTGCACCACTATTTGAAAAAGAATAAACGGCAGAGGTATTTACTGCTGGTTACCAGTGTTTATAATCAATATGGCAGTGAATGCTGTTAGTCTAGTAGCACACAATACAAATGTACTATGCTGCATCCAAGTAAAGACATTACACAATTTTTAAAAGCATCGATTCAAATGGGAAGTAAAGAAAATTTCCCCAGATTTTCAAGAAACATTCGTACTTAGTTTGTGTCTGAAAAGAAGTGGTTACAGCACTTAACAGCGGGATCGGTCGGAAACAAAAGTACATTTTCTTTTTACCTTACTACGTATAATGAAGTAAAATGGAATTATTTTTTGGAAGGAAAATCATTATTACCCGTATGATTATTGTTTGTACTGAAAAGATTGTCTACTCGATGTACTGTCAAAACTATGGCACCAATTTAGGCCAAAATTGGTCATGATCTCGACTTGTAAGCTTTATCTTATTGATTCGGGTTGTACAGATGGGGATCATTCATTTATTACGTACGCATGGAATTTGACTTTTTCAACTCCCTCCCCTGTACGCAAAATCGGCCATTTTTTCATATACAACAAGCATTACAGTACGCAATTGCACTTACCCCTCCCCTAACGCGTACGTAATAACTAAATGATCCAATACCAATTTGATCTTACATTGTATTGCTTCAGCTCAGGTAATCTATTTCTCTATTCATTATTAGAAATGAAAATTTTGTGAATCTCATCATTACGTCTGCTTGAAAATTATTTTTATTTCAAATGAATTCTGTGTTTATTGCAAGGCAGAAATTGAAGTGCTATACCAGATCAATATTTGCCTTTCATGTCCAGCCATAAGTCAAAATAATCGATGAAACATAATTTTGAGTTAATGCTGGAAAGCCTTTGTTTGTGTGTGTTTTTACCTCTTGCACTTAACTTTGGTGTACAGATCTCAATTTCATATCAAAAATCAATATTTGAATTATTATGTTTATGTAAAAATGATTAATGTATAATTAGCGAATAATAATCGTTATCGTTTTGTTAGGATAAATCAAGTATGTATATATATACACAATGTAATTCTCTTCGATATAGCAAATCGGCTGTCTCATGAGTATTTTCAGTTTATGATCGTAATTTTTATCCCATTTTGTACGGTGCATTGAAATCAATGCATTCTTTGTTTTCCTAGATAATTGTCGTTAATATCGTTTATTTTATAATCTACATGAGAGTATTAGAAAGCTGGCTGGCGTTTAAAAAGGCAGCTCCAAAATGATTGTGACACTTTGAGGATGTTTCTTGTAGAAATTCAAAAGCTGGGGAGGTTAGTAAAGAAAAAGAACTCAGTTTTAGAACCATGTATCGTACGCTATCATAAAACTGTGCCATAAAAGTTCGATCAGTGAGAGGTATCTATGATGTCGGGTTAGAGACACACATGTTCACTCTCCTTATGGATACTCATAAGGGGTTTTTTGGGTCGAAGAGTCGCAATCCTGTATTGGCACATAGTTTCAGGGGTCATTTTATATGTAGCAACAAAAGCACAGGACGAAAGAAATGCCACAATAACGAAGCCAAGATTGAAAAATTCTATATCAGAATGATTATACATGTATTTGAGTAGCGACGTTTCGGCTTACAACTGTTAGCCATCATCAGTATATTGTATTGGCTCGCGCTATCTATGAAATATCTATAGAAATTTGAATTAAGTTGAACTACTTTGTTGTAATGTTTGATTTATGCGCCCATCTGCTATAAGATGTATTTTGTTCGCGCTAGATATTTACACACTTCTGACAGCTAGAATCCTTTGCAAAATGAATTAAAAATCTATTCACGAAATTGAATTATTCACCACCATTTTGACTTGACCAAGCTTTGATACGCCATATATTGTGTATGATTTGTAAATGATAGCGTTTTCATATCATTAGCCTCTGCCCCTAGAATCCTTTCTTCGATCCCAAGGAACCCCAGACCTCTTTTCATCTATTCAGGGAGTGATCAAAAAGTATATCTCAAAATCTCCGATTTTCTGAAAGATAGATCAATACATCTGCATGTACCTGGTTCATTACTTTTTTCTGCCACTTCCTCCTGTGTACCATGTTTGTACCAAAATTCACCTCGGCTCACCTCAACAGAGGTACTTACTTTTTGAACGCTCCGTTAAGGTGTATTCAACTTGCAGCTTATTTGGCCAATCGAAAAACTATACCTGCAAGTTTCTAACTTGCAAAAATCTGGCACAATGATTTATAATTGGAAGAAAAGAACAGGACCGATCCGACTAACACTGTAGTGTACATGTAATTAAATTTATGTAATTATTTGTCAATCCTAGGAGTTGTCAGTTGCTCATTAGTTGGTTAAAACATGCACTCAAAAACATAATTGTTCATAAGATTATTTTTTTGTGTTGTTTTTTTTTTAAATGATAAAAATCAATCCATTCTCAAATGATTCATTCTGGCACTTGGGCACTTAGTATTTAAAATCGTCTCCTTTTCAACAGGAAATGTGGTGAAAATGTGCCCTTTTCGAAGAACTGCCCCTCGAAAAAGCTCGACACAGGCCTTTTTGTTGATCATCGGATCGATACTGCATGCAGTAGCAATGCAGTTTTGATGTTCACTATCTAGTTATCCGCTGCTTGTTGATTTAAATCATCTCCTTTGAGCAACTGATCCCTGAAATGTTTACGAAAGTGATACTGTAGAGCCAGTTTATGTAGAAAACCAATCATACGGTACTCATTGCTCTAAATATAATGTAAAATTGCTTCAATTCATAGAAAAATGAATAAAATAATTTAAATTTTCACAGAATTCTTCAGTCACTTTTTATTTGACCGGATATGCAAATCTAAGTTTTACTGGATCAAACAATTGACTCTGAAGTTTCGCAGTTTCGTGATATAAGCTGAATACCAGAAATATTGGCATAACGTTGAGGGGATGCACACCTGCCAACCGTTACGTTTTTGCCGTATTCCGTTCCGGTGCTACCCGCGGTAATACGGCGTTACTGGCACAGGCAATGGAATACGCTTTTTTCCGATGTTACGCGAATGAGCAAATAAATACGGCCTCAATAAAAATCTCCTTATATTATGTCAATAAAGGTAATTTTGCAGTACATAATCGGTATTTTAATGGTTTATTAACATTTATTACGGGGAAATTTGGTTTTTATTTGAGTAATTGTCACGAAGTTTCCATACAGCCGGGAACCAGTCTAGCGAATTTTCGGTTACAACGAGTAATACCGGGAACCAGTCTAGCGAATTTTCGGTTACAACGAGTAATTTTCATCGCTCAAATTGTCATGAATGTTGCAAATGGCGGACGAAGTTCACGACGTTTTGTCAAATCTGGAAAATTCTTTTAATTAATCTTTAATTGATGGTAGATTAAGTTTACCTGTGATAGTGCGAGTAGGTGATGGGGTGTGTCTGATGTCTCAAAATTGTTTATATTTTATGGAAACTGCAGTTTCAAGTTTAATTTCATAATAAATGCATTTTTTAAAATTAATTTCTTTAGTAGTTTTAATATTCTATATTCTGATTTTAATCCGAAAATTCGTTACTGGCCATATTGAAAATGTTACTGGCAAAGGTCACATCAAGTCTAGTGGGTCACTGGCAAAATCTAAAAAATACTGGCAAATTTGAAAAATGTTACTATCTTGAAAAATTCAATGTTGGCAGGTCTGGGGATGTTGGGCGCAATCCCAGTAAGACCAAGTCTGACAAGTAAAATTATACGCATACCAAGAGAAGCTTATGGCGCCGAGTGTTTCAGGCCGAAAAAATGAGATAAAAGCGTATGGAGCCGAGTGTTTAAGGCCGAAAAAATGGCATAAATCTGATACGCTAAACCCCGATAAATACATAACGTATATGTCGGTGATGGTAGTGATTTACTGTATTTCAACGCATAGTTTTTTATAGAGGCAAAAGCTCGATACTTTTAACAACGAATATGTTTATTCATTCTCATTTTCTAGCTATTTAAAGTTGAATCAAACAGCTGCCTCTTGCTTGAATTATATTGATATCGATTTATATGTGATACTACTCGATAAACCTTTTTGTTATACACCATTCCGTGCCCTTTGGTTTTCTTTTTTTTAAAATTCAATGTCCTTTTTTCTTGCATACAGTCAACCCCCACCGCTTACAAATACATATTAAGTCACCCGATATACCCGATGCCCTCCCATATTCCGTCACCCCGGCCATCTACGGCCAGGTATTCTCAATGTACATCTCTATACAAATACATATTAAAACACTCCCGACATACCGCCAAATTCTCTATACCGCTAAACTCGTTCTGCACCGATGTGGGCGATCGGGGATTGACTGTACGTATTTCAGTTTTATCACAGGCGCGAACGCGTTCAATAAGGGCTAGTGATGGTGGAGATGAGTTGAGAGTAAAGGCGCAGGAATGGCAATGGAGGTGATTTGAAGTGCGAAGGAGGGAATGGGTAAAGCTTTGAGTGGATGTGGTGGAACGGGAAGTGAGAAAAGAAGGGAGGTGATTGCTACGATGGGATAACTCACTCTGTTGTTTAGGTGTCCATTAGTGTCTCTGACCTACACCCTATGACAAGGAATGATATGTCCGGCACTTGGACACAGGATGGGGAAGATGGGAGGAGCGAAGAGCGAAGAGGATGGAAGAAGTGCATAATCAAATGCTTTTTAGTCCACTTGGGACTTTCCATGTGGGCTATCGCATTCACTTCTCGCCTGTCGTCTGTTCGTTCATCCTGTTCGTCTGTGGACGGAATCTAGTCAATTTAGGAAGTTTTGTAGACGATGGGTCTTGATGTTCAGCTTGATAAAGTTCCCAGCTTGGAAACCAGCTGGAGTCTTTCATTTACTGAATCGGTTATTTTGTCGAAACGCAGGATTGAAGCTATAAGTCTGTTGAGAAGAAGTGCGAAGCAGTTTCAAATGCTGGACAGCTGTACAGAAAATGGGAAACTGTTTCTGGGTCTCCACAAGATTCACACAGAGGAGACGTAGCCTGCCCTAGTTTGAACTTATAGGCCCTTAGGTTGCAGTACCATGTACGTAGCTGGGTTACGACTCAATAGGACTTTCTAGCGGGTGTGTCAATCAAACAACTCAGCGATACATCAGGTTTAAATTGGTAGAAGCTTCTACCATGGTCTGAATAGTCCCAGCATAACTGCCATTTCTTGTCAAGAAGCTTTTTGGACGCGATATTTACATCTGACTGAGTGATAATGGCACTTGCAACAGGGACGTTCAAAGCTTCAACTGCTGCTTCTTTAGCTAGGTCAGCAATCTCGTTTCCTTCGATGTCGGCATGGCCTGGGGTACAGAGGATTTCTGTATGGACCCCTAACAGTCCAAGGTGGTCCAGGCACGCTTTGACTTCACCAAAAGTATTAGAGTAACGGTGGTCGTTCTAGTTGAGGGTGAGGATTCCCACAGCAGACTGACTATTGCAGAAGTTTGTTAGGCTGTGAGCTGAGGACTCTCTTACCAGGTCTACCATACAGTTGACCACAAGCAGAATAGCAGAATGGAACCTCTAGCGGCTACTGACTTTTTAAGCTCAATTTTTTCCAATCAGTATAGATGATTGCTCCAGCCCCGCAAGGGCCGGGATTTGGTAGACAGGAGCCATCTGTGAACGCCAGAGCCGTGTCCGTTCTGTTGACCTCAGTAGTTGGCGTATATAGCCTAGCGCACGTCGACACTGCGATTGGAGACAACTAGTTGCTACCGAACGATTACCCCGCGAACATCGAAATCTAGTTACAACCGGTCAGTTGCAGCAACTTCATGGCGCGTGTCGATCGTCGAGATTCAGAGCGCGCACATCGACGGATATGACTGCGATTGAGTACAACCAGTTGCTCAAAAGTAGAACATGGGCAACTGGCTGGAACTGGAGATAGATCGACGCTTACCAATCGTAAGCTCGCTCACATCGACACATTCAAGCAACTGATCGTATCCAGCCAGTTCCTCTCATGCACCGAAAACTGCCTTGCAACTAGTTGTCTCCAAGCGCAGTGTCGATGTGCGCTTGGCTTAATAGGCCTATCTCTAGCCAGCGCTACCTGCTTCGAGTCTCTTGACTTGGAGGAGCCGAGAGCCGTCCAATAGCTAGGTTTGGGCAGAGTGTGGCAAATGTTAATTTAGATTTGCCGAGAGATTTTTTGAGACACGATTTGACGACACCGACCAAACGCTCATAAAACCCTCCAAACCATGGAGCTTTTTTAGGGATAAACCTCCATTCTATACCTTTGGAAGTCATGAAATTTCTCACTTGTGCCGACGCAAACAAATCTCTCAGCATTTCTGACGCACATACAAAGGTTGCCACATTATCGGAAATAACCACTCGCGGTATAGAGCGTCTAGCAATAAAACGTCTGAAAGCTAGGAGAAAAGTATCAGTTTTCATATCATTAACGAGTTCTAAATGCACAGCTCTGGTAATCGCACACGTAATTAATAGAATGTAAACTTTCGAGTCACCGCGTCCACTTTTAAGATATAAAGCACAGGGATAGTCGATACCACAGGCAGAAAAGGGCGGTGCTTCTTTCACTCTAACCGACTGTAATGGTGCTGAACTCGGTAACTTAAACGGTAAACCCGACAGTAATTTACACGTAATACAGGGTCGCAACGCAGACAGAACTCTTTGACATATTGCCGGTATCCAGTATCTCTGCCTGATGTACGTTACAGTAACAGTAACTCCCTGATGCATGACTTTGCTACAGTGCACATACAGGATGAAAAGCTTAGTATAACGATGAAACTTCGGCAAAAGGATAGGGAACTTCGCGCTTTCTGGGATGTCTGCATTATCCAGCCTCCCACGACAGCGTAACATGCCATCCGAACCAACAAATAGACGGAGATGTTGAATTATACTAGGCTCTCGCTTTTTCAACAACAAAGCACTGAACACATCGCGATAATACTCTTTCTGAATCGAACTTACCCATAGGCGCTCAGCTTCCTCCAGCTCAGATACTGTGATAGAGTCGTTCACGACGTCACGGCCTTTACACTTGTCAACACATCGCTTAACGAGTGCTGTCACTCTCAGCAACTTTGTAAGAGAACTATAATGATTTACATCAATTATGTTATGAACGCCAGGTAAATTACAAGATAACGTATATACAGACGAAGATGAATCACTGCTCATATCAGTACTCTCAGTACTAGCAACAGAAAAATTACAAATAGGGGTTTCTGGCCAAGCGGGTGTGGCCAACCACCGTGGGCCATACCACCAAAGTTGAGATAATACCAATTGTCTAGAACTCAAACCACGAGTAAGTAAGTCAGCCGGATTGTGTTCTGATTTAACATAACGCCACATAGATGCATCAGACAGTTTCAGAATTTCAGAAATGCGATTTCCGACAAAAATCGGAGATGATTTAGCTGATTTAATCCAATTCAACACAACCTGGCTGTCTGACCAAAGACAAATTTCAACTAACTCTAGATTGAGAAATTTTTTCACATAAACAGCAAGTCGTGAGGCCAACAATGCTGCATGTAATTCCATTTCAAGTATAGACCGTTTTTTGATTGGACTCACTCGACTTTTAGCCATTACAAAGGACGTGTTTTCTCCACAACGGAGATATGCTACAGACCCGTAAGCCTTGTCGCTCGTATTTGCGAACACACAAAGCTGACTAACATTATTAACAATGCAATCGACATCAAAATAGTGGCGGTGTAAATAAATCTCATTTACAGATTCTTGTAAATTGGATAAGATTGAAAACCATTCATCTCTCAAATCAGCGGGTAACGGTTCATCTCAATCATATTTTCCAATCCAAAGTTTTTGTATGAGTATTTTAGCTTTGATAGACACAGGGGAAATGATACCTAACGGATCAAATACTTTAGCGGTATCCTTCACAACTTCACGTTTAGTAATTAAACAGATATCAGAACTACTCACGAAATCCGCTAACTTGAGGGAATCGTCATAACAATTCCATTTCAGACCTAATGCTTTGACTTCTTGCTTTTCACTGCAAACATTTTCGGTCTTACATTTTCGATTTAATTCTGGCGAATTTGATGACCACTCCCGCAGGTTAAAACCTGCTCTAGAAAGTAATGATCGGGAGCAAATGTAGTAATTCAGCAAACCATCAATATCATCACACCCACTGAACACATTATCAACGTAAATATTTTCGGATAAATCTTTAGCGACATTATCCTGAAATTGATTCAAATGAAATTTCAAGGTTGCATTGAGCATGAACGGCGCACT
This sequence comes from Tubulanus polymorphus, assembly GCF_964204645.1. Classification (NCBI taxonomy): domain Eukaryota; kingdom Metazoa; phylum Nemertea; class Palaeonemertea; order Tubulaniformes; family Tubulanidae; genus Tubulanus; species Tubulanus polymorphus. The sequence goes on from NC_134034.1 coordinate 8,035,026, forward strand.
CTTTGCATCGAACAACACCACTCTAAAACGATAGGCTTCCAACGGACCCTCTGCATCGGAAGGATCTTTGAGCCACAGGAACCTGACTATCTGAAGGAACGCCTTCTCGATGTCTGAAGAAAAGGCATATCGATGCAACCTGAAACGTAGTAGGATAGCAACCAAATCATTCAAAAGAATAGGACCTTTTAACAAACAATCATTCAAACTTACTTCTCCTGCACTACAATTATATACGATCCGTATAGGAGTAGTAGAAGAATCCCTGAATACTGAGTGGTGCGGGATGTAATGACAGTTTCTTGAATCCACATCGATTACCTTTTCTATATAGCCTTTTTCTAGCTGTGTCTGCATTATGTCACCATAAACTTTAAGCATTTCAGGTGAGAGTCTTCTAAGTGTAGACCTAGTCCTGGCATAACACAATTTAAAGTTATCAGCCAATGTTTCATGACAAGGTTTCCAAGGCAGTTTAGCAACGTACCTACCATCCTCATATGAGATGGAATTTTTACAATACAAATCGAACATGTTGTCCTCATCGCATTCCTTAGGGAAAATAGCTATTTTTTCAAGCTTCCAATAGTTTTCAACATCTACATTGGATATACCGGAAGTACTGTCGCCAACCGGCCCCGATAATAAATATCCAAGTTTCGAACTAACAGCAGTTGGCCCATCGCCTTTGATTACTTGTTCACTAACAAACTTGCAAAAGGAATCTGCTCCAATAAGCAGAGATACATTAAATGAATCTGAATTAACAGGTGCAGCTAATTTTAGTTTCTTCAAATATGGATATGAAAAAACACTTCGATTGACATTGTTTACCAAGGGCGATGCAATTTCAGGGCACACTAAAGATTCTGTAGCGATCTAATCGCCATCTAGCGATTGAACAAATAATTTAACCACTTCCATATTTCTACAGATTTTCTTACCTCCAAAACCTGACACTGTCATTTCTTCTGTCCTGACAGACTTCAAATTCAAAGTCGTTACAAGTTCCTCAGTAACAAAAGATTTAGTTGCGCCCTCGTCAAAAAGTATATTGGCCTCAACCTGTAGAGTACTGTTGGTGGTACTAGAGACTGGAGCTACAGCAGTTTGCAACAGAACATTAGATATAGAAGACGAATTACAATGATAATCATGTGCAGAATTTCCAGAAGGTCCGCAGATGTCAGGCTTTGCAGATATAGAAACTGATGGAGTTTGATCATGTTTACCATACTCTAAAACTGGCGTTTGGTTGTTGTTAACTAATGAAGAAGTAGGTTTGCATAATTTAGTACCGTCGGCGTAGCTGCCATTAGAATTTGACTTCGAAGTATCGGTAAGACATAAACTTGAATGATGTTTTTTCTGACAGTGCTTACAACGAAACTGTGATGTATATTTACTCGAAATATGACGGCCAAAACAATTGAAACACAAACCCTTCTTCTTTATACATTCAAACCTATCATTTTGGTTGACTACAATCGAACAGTTTGACGGCACGTGACTAGTATTTCCACAGAATACACATGACCTGTCCTTACGCCTTTTGTTCTGAGCTGAAGCGATGAAAGCCGACGCCGTGGGTACAGATCTGGAACTAATAAGAGAAATATTAACAACACGTTCTGTAGAATAAAGAATATCAATTTCTGCTTTCAACGATTTACGCAGAGTACTTATAGGTGGTAAAACAACAGTAGCTGTGCGCAATCCGTCGTTAGGAAATTTTTCTGGTGATCCGTTCGGAAATAAGAATGAGTTAGCCTTCCAGTAGTGGCAAGCCGAAGTTCGTGCTTTGCAACGCGATCCCGCTTATTCCGAACCCCAAATTTTAATGTCTATGCGGAGATCTCTAAGAGGATCGGCTGTCAGTTTATTGTTTAATGCTGGAGAAGAAGCCAGTATCAATACCATTTTAGATAAAATGACCTTGGTGTTTGGCGAGGTTCACTCATTAGAAGAGAGCCTTCAGCTGTTTTATGTGTCACAACAAAGGTCAGACGAATCGGTGAGCCAATGGTCTTGTCGGTTAGACGATTTGATGTTCACAATACGTAGGTTACCTGGTGGAGCGAATTGTATTAGTAACGAGACTTTGCGATCCCAATTCTGGAGGGGACTGAAAGACCCCATGGTCAAGATGGGTACTCATTACCTTTACCAGGTACAAGCTTCTTATTTCGAAATAGTAACCGAATCGCGGTAGATCGAAAGAGAGCAAGAGTGCTGCAGGTCGGGGAATGTAGAAAAAAAACTTCAGCTGCTGCATCTCAGGTAGCTGTGGATCCAGCTGCCACGAGTAACAAATCGTATGGTGCTAAGGTACAGGGTGATCCCACGGCGTCTAGACCTCCATTAGAGGAAACTGTGAATAAGCTTGCTGCTGAGGTTGCAGCTTTAGGTCGTAGATTCAATCAGTTCGCCGAGAGAATCATCAGTATAGGAACTGGGTTCCACGTCCCGTGGCCCCAGTGACGCAGTTATTCCGACAAAATTCTTTCAGACCGCGACCAGTAAGACCTTTTCAGGGAATATGCCATACTTGCGGTGGCTACGGGCACGTAAGGCGAGTATGCCCTAGCGAGCATAACGTGCAAGCCTCCGCTGATAACAAAGACGGGTCTGAAGCCCAGCCTAAAGGTCGACAAACCGTTAATTCGACCGACCCAAAAGTGAAGGCACACATGCCATAGGGCAGTCATGTGTTGCCAAAATGAATTCAGGCCCTAATCTCGAGATGTCTTGTCGTGTGGTTGGCCCAGCGAAAGTTGTTCAGATTAAGTGTGACCAAGTTCCCTGTCAGGCACTAATCGACAGTGGTTCTCAGGTCATGACGGTCTCGCGGAAATTTGTAGACGTTTATTTACCGGAACACAGGGTGTATCCATTTACCGATTTTGTCGAAATTACGACAGTTGATGGGTCAAAATTACCTTACGGAGGTTATGTCATGGTGACCCCTCAGTGTAACGATTTTGAAATAGAGGCGCCAATTTTGGTTGTGGAATCGACAGAATTCCATAACCGTGTCCCGATACTGATCGGCACGAATGTCTTGAATCGGGTGGATGACTTTAGCAAGTTGCCTCATCAATGGACTCTCGCTCATAAGTTCAAAGATGATGAACCTCTTGACATGGTTAGGTCAACCAGGCCCACATTGATCCCTGGTGGGACTGAAACAACCGTCCATGGACTTGTTCGGCGCAAGGGTTTGTTGCCGAATAGTTTGGTGATGGCGACTTCTTCGGGAAATCAATTGTCATCAGGCCTTCTAGTTATTCCTTCGGCCCAGGAAATAGGTCAAGCCTCGACCGATCGGATATCGGTTCGAATTCGTAACACATCCCGGAAAGATTTGACAATTCCAGCAAGGGCCGCAATTTGTTCATTGTCGTCTGTCGATTTGGTAGCTGGACGGAGGCTCGTCGATCTTTCGGATGTGAAGGATCAGAATGAATTAGTTGTAAGTAGTGAGAGTGATAAAATTATAGTGATGAAGCCGACGTAGATACGTGCGATGAATCCGATGCTAGGGGTCGTGATCAGGTTGATGTAAATAGTCAGGATGGGGCTTCAGATAATGTAAATAGTCAGGATAAGGAAATAAATTATCAAGAGTTTCTTGGTATGTTTAATCTTGAAAAAGTAATCTCTGAGGCAATGGATAAACTGAAAAATCTGTTGTGGTCTTGGCGATCAATATTCGCTACGTCTGATTTGGATATGGGCAGGACCCATTTAATTCAGCATCATATCAACTTAACTGATGAAACGCGCCGATTCATCAACGTTATAGACGTATTCCCCCTGCGATGGTCGACGAAGTTCGGGAACACATCAAAATGATGCTTGAAGCAGGGGTGGCAAAACCGTCTTCTAGTGCATTTGCTTCTCCCGTGGTTCTTGTTAGAAAGAAATCCGGCGAGTTACGTTTCTGTATAGAATACCGGGAGATAAACAAGCGTACAATCCCTGATCAGTATTGTTTGCCCCGAATCGATGATCAATTAAATGCATTAGCCGGATCGCGGTATTTCTCTTAGTTGGATTTGAAAAGCGGCTACTGGCAGGTGGCCATGGCACCCGAACACCCGGGCCGTTCAGCCTTTACAGTGGGCCCAGGCTTCGGCTTCTACGAATGTGAAGTGATGCCGTTTGGTTTGACGGGGGCCCCTGCTACCTTTCAAAGACTCATGGAGAATTGTCTAGGCGACCTGAACTTGAAAGAATGTTTAGTTTATATAGACGACATAATTGTCTTCTCTGATTCTATTGACCAACATATTTTCCGCCTTACCGATGTGTTTCAGAAATTGGAAGAGGCCGGATTGAAGTTAAAACCTTCGAAGTGTGCCTTCTTCCAACTCAAAATTTTGTATCTTGTCCACATCGTTTCTGAAGCTGGTATCGAGCCAGATCCCAAGAAAACCGAAGCGATTTTAGGTTGGAAGGCACCGTCGACGGTTAGTGAAGTACGTAGCTTCATGGGATTCGTCTCGTATTACAGGCGGTTCATTAAAAATTTCGCAAAAATTGCGAAGCCTCTTAACGACCTATTGAAGGGTATTCAAAAGGGAAAGCTGAGTTAAGCGAACGAAAATGTAGAATGGGAAGACTCAGAACAGCGGCCGTTCGACGAGTTAAAGAAAGCTTTATCAGAACCCCCAGTTCTCGCGTATACAGATTATGAACTCCCGTTTGAACTGCACACCAATGCGTCATTAAATGGTCTTGGTGCTGGTTTGTATCAGACGCAGCAGGGGAAACTCAGACCAGTTGCTTATGCCAGCAGGGGTTTGAAACTATCTGAGTGGAATTACCCAACACACAAGTTGGAATTTCTAGCGTTGAAATGGGCCGTGTCGGAAGTTTTTTATGACTATCTTTATGGTCATGATTGTACGGTAAAAACGGACAGTAATCCTCTTACCTATGTACTTTCATCGGCAAAGTTGGATGCTGCCGGTCATCGTTGGCTATAGAGTCTAGCCATCTGCTATTTGTCGTTAGAGTATCTATCAGGCAAGAGTAATGTTGATGCCGACGCGCTCAGTCGTCAGGTACATGTAGATTCTAGCATAGTTAGTGCGATGTGTTGTGCTGGCTTGTCGGAGTCAGTGCTGTCGCATGCTGATGATTGCGATGACGTCATCTTTCGTTCGTTGGGTTTGGTTCGTTCGACGGCATCGTTCGTTGTTCGTTGGTTTTCGTTTGCTTTCCACACAGGAATCCGATCCTAGTGTTTCTCGGATTATTGAGCAAATTCGGCAATTTAAGAGGTACCGACCCTCATCCCGTGCTGACCGCAATTGGCAGAAAGATGCAGACAAGTTTTGTTAACAAGACGGTCTTTTATGCCATCGTATGTATGACAATGGTCATGAGAAAATCCGCGTGGTAATTCCAGAGTCAGAAAAATCACACGTGTTGTGGTTAATAGATGACCAAATGGGTCATCCCAGCCGTGAAAAAACTTTAGCTCTGGTACGAAGTCGATTCTTTTGGCCATGGATGCACTCGGAGATAGATCTCTATCTCAAATCTTGCACTCGTTGCGTTACTCATAAAGCTTCGACGCCGAAACAACAGGCCGAATTAGTGCCGATCGTTACGTCTGAGCCGTTGGAGGTAGTCTGCATTGATTACCTCACTTTAGATAAAAGTAAGGGCGGGTACGAAAATGTGTTGGTGATAACTGATCATTTCACAAAATATGCTTTAGCTATCCTTACAAGAAATCAATCGGCCAGAACAACCGCCCGTGTCCTCTTTGAACAGTTAATCACGAGGTTTGGTGTACCGAAGCGCATACACTTCGATCAAGGTGCCAACCTCGAAAGTCAGTTAATTAAAGAGTTGTGTAGTATATTCGGCATTGAAAAATCACGCACCACTCCGTACCACCCTCCCTCTGATTCAGCGTTTGGGTTTACTAGAACCCGCCAAAAAAATATCGTGGAAAGACCACATTTCGTCGGTTGTATTTCAATATAATTGTACTCCCCACGATACTACAGGATTTCCACCGTATCAATTACTGTTCGGACGGGAGCCTTTGTTGCCAGTTGATGAAGTTTAACAGCTAGATAAACCTCAAAAACATTTTCTGCCACGCTTCAGGAAAAATTTAATTCCTTGTGGGCTCAGGCTAGAGAGAATTTGGTTACTTTAGCGGGGAAATTTGCCCGATATTACAATTCGAAAGTTCGTGGTGTGTCAGTGGCAGTTGGCGACATGGTTTTAATGAGGAACGTTTGGGTGAAAGGAAGGAATAAATTAGGCGACCGGTGGGAAGAAAATCCCTATCTTGTGGTTGGTCAGCCTAGTCCTGGAATACCAGTTTACGTGGTGGAGAATACTATAACCAACAAACGTAAAACCTTGCATAGGAATCTATTGTTGGTCTTGTCAGTACCTCTGCGAATGCCCAAGGCGTCTCTTAAAGAGAAAGCGGTTGTGGCGAAACTTATTCCACGCTTGGATTTTGAGGTAGTCGGAATCGAGTCGGTTGACGAAACTGAGTCGTTAGATGATTTTGTAATCATAGAGAAAAGGGTCATGTAGTCGACGAATTAGATGGTGCTGCACCGGAGAGGGTGATGGTGGAGTCGGATCGCCAATCTGGGGATTTGATTGATAACACCAGAGCTGACAGTGCGGTATATTCTACTACTCAAATTGTGAGTAACGCTTCTAGTCAACCTCCGTTAACTATTGAGCAGTCGAACCCTGTCACGGAGTTGTCTGCAAGTCACACTCCAGTAGCGTTTCATTCTGAAACAGAGGATGGAGTAGAACGTAGGAATAATTCTGAAAGTGGGATGGCGGGGAACAATGAAAATGACAATGAAATCAGGTCTCCTCGACCTCAGCGAGTACGCAAATTGCCTACTAGATTTGATGATTATGTGGTGGGTCAAACACAGTTAAACCCATCATGTACAAAGAAAATTGATATTCTCTTTGCTGCAGGAAAAGATCCTGCCATCAGTTCTAATGAAGCTATTATGGCGGCTATTTTGAAATTGTGTAACTGTAATGGGACGTGATTGACTAGTGAAATGAAATCGAACGTAGTAAGATTGGCGTAGCAATATGGTCTATAGATACAAGTTATGCGTCAAATTTTTATTCTCTGGTTGGTTTAATAGTATAAATTATAAGTACAAATATAACTATAGTATGAGTAAACTTTTAAAAGGATAGCACATAATCAAAATAAAAAATCTTAAAAAAGATATCTTTTAAATTGATAGCGTATTTTATTCGAAATATATATATTTGATATCTATCTTTCTATCTTCCTGATATCTGGGACGATATTCTTCCTGCCAAGAGGTGGATGTAACCGGGTGAACTTGTATGGAAAATTGTTCTGTACAGTGCTGTCATCCTTTTTCTAAGTAGGTGGCGTTCTGGCTTTTCGCGGCAATTATTCATTGTTCGTTGTCCTTACCGACAACACCTATGTGTGTAATAAACTGATATATTGTTTATTCCTGTTGCCGCAGGTAAAATATTGTTCAAATCCATAAATTTATAAGTATCTTATATAATACAAATTGTAAATTCCGGGAGTAATCGAATTCATGTAGTGTCAGTTATAGGTGAGTTAGGTGAAGGTTCTGTGAAAAGTTTCATTCCGATCAATATGAAGTAATGTTAAATTGTTTATATAAGATATGTTGTATAGGAATGATTCATTGTTTGTTGTCCTTACCGACAACACCTATGTGTGTAATAAACTGATATATTGTTTATTCCTGTTGCCGCAGGTTTGTCGATCGTTGTCTTGGCGGTTGTTGGTCTCGGACCGTGAGGAGTCGGCGAAATACAACTGTGGAAGTGGATCTCCAGAACCCCGAAATCGATCGGTCGCTGTCATTCGATAGAAGAAATATAGCCGGTCACATATTACATACATTTCATAGACATTTTTCCTTTTTTATACTATACACTATAATGAAACCTAAAATACTAAAATCAGAACTCAAAACATAAGCGCAACTCGAGGATTTAATACTGCACCTTTAATTATTACTCTCCTCCCCTTTTCTAAATCGGACTGACCCAGTACGATTAAGTAATACCTACAATCTAAAAACCAAGTGTAAAAAAACAGTTATTCGCATTCACGCGTTATTCGCATTATTTCAATAGAGCTGATAGGAGCGTGGAATGTTCACATATGCTGGGATCCTTGCTGGCAAGTAATAAGGTATCTTTTTTTGTTGCCACGAAGGACCAGCAGATATCGCACCAACTTGATAATCCTTTAGATAGACGGGCAGGCGTTTTATTCTCTGAGGTCGAATTACCGACCGCGCTTGCTCCTCGGAGTCAGAACGTTCATCCTGAACAATTCCTCGTTAACAATAGCCTCACCTTCTCCTAAGTCAGAACCATTATTCAACGGTACAGTGTTAACATTTTTCCCGTTCACAACAGCCTCACTGGGAACTGTCACCGGACGAGGTACAGACGTTACTTGGGGTGTGTCTACGGACAAATCTTGAGGCGTTACAGAGAATTCTTTATTCTCAGAATCTGCTCTCGCCTCTTTGAACGACTCCACCAAGAGAAAACCATCGATTTCGTCTTCGTCTACATTCTCAGAGTGAGACCCTTATTGGTCATTCTTTGTTTTTATCCCTTGAAATACAGGTTTATTTCGGGAAGTATTATACGAGCGGAGTCGTTAGCCGGTTTTCGTAACGGAACAGACAAGCTCAAAAGCAGATTTCTATAGAGTGTTCTCCGTTTGCCTGTAACCGTATCTTCGACTACATATACGGGAATACCAGCGTTAGTTTGTGACACAACAAGATGAGGATTCTCCCCCAGCGATCTCCTAATTTGTTTCTACCCTAACACATCTCACTAATACTATGTCCCCTTCTGATATTGAAACACTGCGAACCTTTGAATTGTAATTTCGTGCGAATGCTTTAACGGATTTTTGTAATTTCACCTTAGCTTGAGCCCATAGCAGATTAAACTCCTCTTGGAGGGTAGCAGTATATTGCTTTTGTGGTTGGCGTAGTTGGAATACCTCGTCAACTGGCAAAATAGGTTCTCGACCGAACATAAGGTGGTAAGGTGAAAATCCTGTAGTATCGTGTGGTGTGCAGTTGTATTGAAATACAACTGACGATATATGGTCTTTCGACGCGATTTTTGCACTGGTTCTAATAGGCCTAACCGCTGGATCAAAGTAGAATTATCATTATTATTATCTATTTTCTGATAGAATTGCAAAAAGTTATAATGTATTGCTACATAGATGGAACAATAATGATATTTCTAACATAAGATGTTGTAATGATACAGCAGTGAAAGGCTAGAAAGGCAAAGCTTGTGGTATAACCCACCCTCGGATTCATGCATAACTCTCACACACAATCACCATCTTACACACACCATAGCAAGCATAACACAGTACTAAGGTTTTCCATGCAAGTTGAAAACAAAAAGAGACAAATAAGACTCTGAATGTATCTATATATGTGTTTGACAATATTACTTACTTTTAGATCAATATTTGGACAATAATTGTTTTTTGTAAGACAATTTAAATGCAGATAATGTGCTAAGGGATTTAAGATTTTTACTAAAACTATTCCACAACTTGGGTCCCTTTGATTTGAGAGAAAACATTCCAATATCAAGTCTAGAGTAAGGGGTGTGTAGGTCATATCGCTGCCGGGTGTTATACTGATGAATAGCCGAATTATTAGTAAATAAGTTGTCAAAAGATTTTGGAAGAGCATTTTTTGTTATATAGGTACATGAGTTCGCCGATTTGGAAATTGGTGATGTCTTTTAACTTTAGTATCTTATTTTCTCGAAAAAGGGGAGAAGTGTTTTCTAGATAATCACTCTTGGTAAGAGCCCTAATGGCCTTTTTCTACAGTAACGATAGACTATTAAGATTTGTAGGGTAATTCCCCATCCACGTTACAATATTGTAAATAAGGAAAAACCATTGAGTAATACAATTTAATCAATACATGTTTTGGCAAAAAGAATGATAATCTGCGGATGATACCAACACTTTTGGCAATTTTTTTGGCAATTGATTGTATATGGGCTTTCCAGTTTAGATCCTCATCAACCTGAACCCCCAATTTGGACGATTTTACTTGTAGGATTTCGCTATTATCAATAAATATTCTAAAATTAGGTCTTTTTCAAGCCCTACTAAAGACTATATAATGCGTCTTTGGTAGGTTTAGTGATAATCTATTACATACAAAGAAATCTGAGAGAATCTGGGTAATCTTTCATTGTTAACAATCACCTGCAATAGAATTGGATTAATATGGCTAAAAAGTATTGGTATCATCTGCAAACATTAAATACTGAAAATTTTCAAATGCATTTACACAGTCATTGATGTACAAAATAAAAAGCAGATGACCCAAAATTGATCCTTGAGGTATCCCACGTGTAATATATTTGAAATTACATTGTAGTGGTCCATTAAGCTAACAGTACGGTTATATACTAATTTTTCTAAAATCTTTGCAAATGAGGGTAATACAGAAATTGAACGATAATTGGAAAATATTTCATTGTCACCACTTTTAAATATTGCTGATATCAACGCTTTTTTAAGAGCAACTGGTACTTTACCCGAGGAAAAACTAACGTTAAATATATAGGCTAAGGGCTTCGAGATAATATCAATTACAGATTTAACCAGTTTAAAACTTATTTCATCAACAGCGCAACTGCCCTTAGGTTTGAAGATTTTTACAATATTTTCTATTTCTTCTGCAATGACAGGTGCTAGAAATAGCGGTTCCTGAACTTCGCTGAAAAAGCTGAATCACTGAAACGCTGAAACGCTGAAATAAAAACGCTGAAATTTCAGGGAATTTCTGAAAAACGCCGAAATTTCAGGGAATTCCCGAAAAACGCTGAAATCGTGCTAGGTACCAACAATACACGTTTTGAAATATTTTCCGAGCCGGTAGTAATAGGGAATATGTTGTTTCAGGCCAAAGGTCGAACGGTCGAGTTCATTAAAAACAAAACATTAAAAGTAATTTAAAACTATAATATATTTTCATAACTGTGTGCATTTTATATTAAAACTAAATATTTATTCTAAGATATCAATAATTTAAAAAGCATATTGTATTAAATCAATTGGTCGCTCCACTTCGCTACCGCTCCGCTCCGCGACCAATTGATTTATTTACAATACGCACATTCATATAATCAAATATATTCAAATAATAATAATAATTCTATTATTCAACTGAAATACACACGGTTATGGAAATATATTATAGTTTTAAATTACTTTTAATATTTGTTATTAATGAACTCGACCATTCAACCTTTAACCTGAAACAACATATTCCCTATTACTCTTAAAACATTCATATATATGGATAAAATATATATGAATAACATATAAATTGATAGATTATTCAATATAAAAGTGTGAGCAAAGTGTTAGTAAAAAAGTAACGAGTAATTAACGAGCTCTTATAAATAGATATATAGATATATTTTAAACATATTTCAATATTTATATTTGGTATGAGTTAGATTTTTAAACATTAAAAGTGTTAGTAAAGTGTGATTAAAATAATTAATATATAAATCATTAAATATTTATATTTATATGCGTTAAATTCTTATTTTCAATATAAAAAGTAACGAGTAATTAACGAGTGAAATAATTCATATTTAAAACAGTGAATATTTATATTTATATGCGTTAAATTCTTATTTTATGTTTAAAAGTAACGAGTAATTAACGAGTTGATGAAAATATCAATTTTAATAACAAAATTACTTATAAATATGAATGAACAGATACTACATTTCAAAGATATTGATTTAAATGAATTAGAAAAATATTTTACAATTAAAAATTTCATTCCTATTAAAGATTTGATTAAAACTGCGCGTCTTCGTTTTCAAGTGAAAAATATTACTGAATTAGTGTTTAAAAATCATTATCTAATGATAGAGTTATCGAATGATAAAGATAAAATCTTATTCAATACAATAATTCCAAAATTCACAACATTTGATGGAATAGATAAACATCTAATAATTACAGATGAAATGCAATCACTTTTTAATGATGAAAGTACATTATTAAATCATAAAAAATTATTTTTACACTTACGTTATTGCCCATTCAGAGAATGCTATGTTATGTTTTTCAGATTACAAGAAAAGAGATTCATCCCTGACATTCCAAATGCGCAAATAACCAATAGCGCGAATAGAAATCAAAAAGATTTAAATAGAAAAACAATAAGTTACTTTATCTAATCCTAACTTATTTAACTTATTGTTTTTTTTATTTAAATCTTTTTGACTTCTATTCGCGCTATTGGTTAACAAGAATTGACTAGAATTCAAATAGATTTAACAAGAAATTCAATAACTTTAACTGTTAGTATCACTCTTGTATTATTTCATTGTTTCTCTTATTGAATAAGCCAACTAACTAATATCACTCTTGTATTATCCTAGTCAAATGTAAAGAATTTACAATATCATACTTGAATGGATTAAAACATAAATTACTTCTGTTACTTCATTTTCAGAAATAAAGCATAATATGTATTTAATACCATTAATACGTATTTAATACCATTAATACGTATTTGATACGTATTTAATACATGGTATTAGGGTATCTAATAGGGTATCTAATACATTGATACCTCAACCCCCCTTTTTATTAACTTTTATTTTCATACATTTCAACTAATATATTTTATATTTTCAGCTAATCTAACAGTTGATTTCTTATTTTGAATCATATAATTTTTCATCAAGTTCATGAATATATTTATGAGTTTTTAAACTCTTTAAATTTTTATATCTTTTATTGCATATTTCACAGCATTTAATATTATTCAATCTATCTGAAATATAATTTATATTTTCTATTAATTCAGTGTATCTAATTTTACAGCAATCATAGAATTCTAACAACTGTTTTATACTATAAATTGAAAAATAAGTAATAGGGAAAAATATTCCCTATTACTGCCGGTGTCCGCTGCTGAGTCCTGAACCGTGTTTTAGTCTCTACCTTCGGTTACAGAGACATGCATGGACAGTATGTGTGGAGTATACTTCTAGAGGGCCACTTGTTGGACAAATTAATTCGTATGGAATACCTCAAGGGCCATACGACTTACGAGTTACGTTTTACGACTTACGAGTTACGTTTTACGAGTTACGATTTACGAGTTAAGTGTTGGAGTTTCGGTTCGCAAGAGTTCAAGGACAGTGGCCACGTGGTAGGCATTTCACTGTGCGGGTGTATTATTAGATGAATAACTGTAACGATGATGGATGGCTGTATGCAGCCCAGTGTTTTCAATAAATAAATAAATTTTTTTTTCTAAATTGATGAATCTTGTTCTAATTTTTAAAATCATTTCCAGCTAAGATCTAATGAAATATCGTTTATTAAAATCATCGTGCACGTAACGGGGCAGTCATCAGTCAGTGTGAAATGTATTTTCAGCATTTAATAGATTTTGAGAAGGTTCGCACAGCAGATGGCCAACGCGCAGATTTTCTGCCCTGTAATAGACCACTGCAGTCGAGATTGATTCACTATGTACAATAAATTACTCTTATTATGCTGTTTGAAATGACAATTCGACTTCATTTTGAAACCCATTCTTTGAATTACGCGCTTCGTATATCCGAAGCCAATTAGTGAAAAACGTGTAATTCGTAAAACGTAAGTCGTAAAACGTAAGTCGTAAATCGTAAGTCGTAAATCGTAACGTATTGTAGGAAATGAATAAGTAACTCGTAAAACGTAAATCGTAACTCGTAAAACGTAACTCGTAAAACGTAACTCGTAAGTCGTATGGCCCTTGAGGTATTCCATAAATTCGCTTGAAATCCGGATTTTTAATGCATACAGGCAGCATAATGAGGAAAACCTATTCACAAACCGTGCAAGCCAACTTAAACACTATGCTCAATATTCCCTGCAAGACGCAAAATATCTTATTTGAACGTTCATGTATAAAACATGGAGCAACTTTTCTTTTGTCAACACGTTGATGGGCGACGGACTATGGTATTCTCTGAAGGAGGTAAATTAAATTTGACAGCTAGTTATATAAATGATGCAGCTTTTGGACAAAAGGGATCTAACTAAATTTCTTTTTAATGCACTGACACTGTGGAATGGAATGGATTGACCCCAATGGCATGCAGTAGGCCCCTACGTATGGGTCATACTGATTAGCGTCAACCAATTAATCTAAATCGGGCGAACCATTCAACAACTGTGAATAATTTATTTGCTGTGGCGTGATGATAATTAGTTTTTTTTTAAAGAAATGACATACCAACTGTTAGGAAAATGTACCGATTCTTATTTTTAGACTACTACTGAATCTATAAAAGGAGGAGTCATAGACAAAGTTCATTTGCTTAGCTGGAGACACTTCTTGTCAAGTACATCATCTCAAGTACTGGGTGTTTTGTAAGTTTAATTTCAGTATTTATTTATTAAGTGCTGTTCCATCGGACCGCAGTGCTTTCAAACTAGGCCCACCCCATAGGCTATGTAGTCCAGGGTGTATTAGCCACTATTCTTTTATATCCTACTAAAATGAGCGCACCTTTTTCTATTTTTAGATTCAGGCTTAGAATGTGCAAATTCTTTGAGATACTGAGAAATCAGATGGCACCAGTAAACTTCAACTCCGAAATTTGCAGCAGGATAGCTGAACGACACAATTTTTAAAAATAAAATGGCTATTCGAATGCTATTTCAATAATAACTTGATTCAACCAGAGAGAAATAAGTCAATTGTGGATGTACAGTACACGCACTTTTCTTCCCTGTTTCCTGGTACCTAATTTTTAGTCTTAAGCTTAGCGATATTCTAAGGTATGAGTAATTGTAAGAGTGGGGTTTCAGATCAGAGGTCGGGAGGTCGAGACACCACTCATCACCACAAGTAATTTTTTTTCCTTATAAATGGGGGAGAATGAACACCAACCAGAAAATAATAATGTTAATGAAAATCAATATCATTGTCCATATTGTAAAAAATACATCGATAAATCCCAAAAATCACGACATGAAAAATCTGCAAATCATATAAAAAATGTAATAGATTTTGAAACTCCAGAAAATTCCAATGAAAGAAAAGAACGATTAGAAAATATGAATGTGGATGAAATAAAATGTGAAGTTTGTAATGAATTTATAATAAAAAGGAATTATAATAGACATCTCAAATCACAAAAACATTATAAAAATTTAAATAAAAATGTTTTAGGATCAGAATATTTTGATAATAAACCTCAACAAGTAAAAAAATCAACTTCAAAAACTAAATCCATTTCAAATAAACCTTACATGGAAAATGTTAGAAATTATATTGATTCACTAGAAATAAAAGATACAATTGAAATTTTAGAAACATTACATAGTAAAATTGGTCCTGCAGCTATTATATTTAGATTTTTTAAAGGTACAACAATAGAAGATTATAGTAAATTTAATGAAATAATAGAAAAAATACTGGATTTGATAACAGATGTTGAATATCCAAAAATTAGTATCTCTGGGAAAGTAAGTTTTATAAAGTCAGAAGAAAAGATGAATTATAATATTCAAACACTCTCTGAAGAAATAATTTCAAAAACACAAATAAAAGAGAAGTTAGAAAAAATATTAAATGAATTTAAACGTCATATTGAAGAAAGATATTTTGAGGGTTCTGGCTTAACATTGAATGAAATAATATATTTAGATTTAAATGTTTATAATACAAAAAGAAATAAAACATCAAAAAGTAATAAAATGTTTAAAAATGATTCAAACTTTACAACAGAAAAGGATATTAAAGCATCATCTTATATTAAATTACCATTTATAACAAAAGCAGTAATAAATATTCAAAATGAAGATAATAAATGTTTTCTATGGTCAATTATTAGTTGCTTACATCCATCACAGGAAAATGTTTGTAGAATAACAGATTATCGGAAATATGAAACATTATATAAAATTGATCAATATCCAGTAACTATAAAAATGATTCCTAAAATAGAAAAAGTTAATAATTTAAAAATAAATGTATTCGAATTAATGCAATTACCAAAGACAAAAGGTGAAAATATTAAAGATTATACACTGGAAGCTTTATATTTAACAGAATATTATGATGATGAAAATGCTATAGATTTGTTATATTATAAAAAAGATGAAAATGAACATTATATGTGGTTAAAACAAATTGATTTATTCTTTAGAACAACAGAAAGTGATCATCATCGTAAAATTTATCTATGTAGAAAATGTTTATCTAAATTTATGACTGAGAATGCGTTACTAAAACATAAAGAATTATGTGATAATAAAGATTTTTGTAAATTAATAATACCAACAGAAAAAGATTATAAATTGAAATTTACTAATCATAAATTTAAGAATATTGTTCCATTTGTAATTTATGGGGATTTTGAATCGTTGAATAAAGAATTAACTAATCAAGATAGAAAAGAAATATATAACAAAAAGCAATTATTAAAATCAATGGATAAAGGAAATGAATTAAATGAAGACACAATACAAGACCCACCAATTATAAATACAATTAAAAAAGTTCATCAAAGAGCTGCTGCTTATGGAATTTATATAAAATCAAATTATCCTGAATTATATGAAAGTCAATATATTTCTTTTAGAGGTGAAAATGTAGTTAATGATTTTTGTGATAAAATGATTGAATTAGAAAGTGATTTTGCAAAATTATTAAACAAAAATAAAAGAATAGTTACGTCAAAAGAAGATGAAATTGATTTTATTATGCAACTCATTGTTGTTATTGTGAAAAACGTTTTTATTCATTTGATAAAAAGTTAGAGATCATAATCATTTGAATTCAAAATATCGTGGAGCTGCTCATGAAGATTGCAATTTACAAGCTAAAAAAGTAAATTTCGTACCAATATTATTTCATAATTTATCAGGATATGATACCCATCTATTTATAAAACAATTATCGGGAAAATTGGGCGCAATTAATCAAGAAATAGAAGAATATAATGCTATGAATGAAGCAAATGTAAGAAAATATGATTTTGAACTATTAGCTAAAACATCTGAAAATTATATTTCATTTCAATTTGGTTGCATTAGATTTTTAGATTCTTATAGATTTCTAGCAAGTTCATTAGATAATTTATCAAAAAGTTTAGTTGATAATGATTTTATAATAACTCGATATTATTATCCAAATGACCAAGATTTTAAATTATTGAGATATAAAGGCGCAATTCCTTATTCATTTTATAAAACACACAATGATTTTAATGTAACAGAATTATTAAAAGATCAATTTTATGATCAATTAAAAGAGGAGTATGTGAAAGACGAAGTTTTTAATAGAACATTAAATATTTGGAACCATTTTAAGATGAAAAATCATGGCGAATTAGTTGATTTATATTTAAAATCAGAGGTTATGATATTGGCTGACATATTTGAAAAATTTAGAGAAGTTAATTTGAATCATTTTAATGTTGATCCTTGTTATTGCTACTCTAGTCCTGGTTTAACCTGGCAATGTGGTTTAAAATATACAAATGTAGAATTAGATTTATTAAAAGAACCAGATATGGTTTTATTATTTGAAAAATCAATTAGAGGTGGAATTAGTGGTGTTATAGGAGATAGATATTTTAAAGCAAATGATGAATATAAATTATTATATATTGACGCCAATAATTTATATAGTTGGGCAATGATGCAACCTCAACCATATAAAAATTTTATATTAACAGAAGTTGAAAATGGTGATAAAACTGATTGGGAAAGCGCAATTGCGAGTTTAAAAGATGAAGCACCAATTGGTTATTTCTTTGTAGTTGATTTAGAATATCCTGAAAATATAAAGTTTTAAACAAGAAACTTACCTTATTGCCCAGAACATTTAACTGTAGATGATAGTTATTTAAGTGAATACCAGAAGAAAATAAAACCGAAAGATCATGTTTTTACAGAAAAATTAATACTTACTCAAAATAATAAATACAATTATATTGTTCATTATAGAATGTTAAAATTTTATCTAAAACAAGGAATGAAATTAAAGAAAGTACATAGATATATTGAATATAATCAATCGAAGTGGTTAGAAAAATATATAGATTTCAATACTCAACAGAGAACCATATCAAAAACAGATTTCGAAAAAGATTTTTTTAAATTAATGAACAATAGTTTTTATGGTAAAACATGTGAAAATATTAGAAATAGAAATGATATTGAATTAGTAAATAATTCTGAAAGATTAAGACACCTACAATCAAGTCCTAGACATTTAGGAAATAAAAGATTTGAAGATTATTTAACAGCAGTTAAATTAAAAAGAACATCAATGAAATTTAATAAACCTATATTTATTGGTTCGACTGTTTTAGAAGTATCAAAATTATTAATGTATGATTTTTATTATAATGTTTTACAACCACTTTTTGGGGAAAAGCATATTGAAATATTATATTTTGATTCTGTAACAGCTGACACCCCAATATTATTAAAATGTAATAATAAAATATTGGTAAGAAGAATTTCAGAAATAATTCCAAAACAAAATGAATGTTATATTTCATATGGTGAAAAAGAATTAATACAAATAAATGGATTAATGGATGTTTGGACAAGAAATGGATGGAAAAAATTAAAGAATATTATTAGGCATAAAACAAATAAGAAAATCTATAGTGTTAGAACTAAATTAGGATTTGTAGATGTTACAGAAGATCATAGTTTAATTAAACGAAATGGTGATGAAATAAAACCAACTGATATAAAAATTGGAGATGAATTATTACATAAAAGATTTTTCCAAAGAATGAATCATATGTCATTTGATGAAATTATTGATAATATTTATAATATAGAACCCGAAACATTGGAAGACAAAGAATATTTTATCAAAGGATTTTTCATGGGCGATGGTTCAGCAGGTGTGTATAATTATGTTTGGGGTAATAAATATTGTTGGTATTTATGCAATCAAGACTTAAAATTATTAGAAAGAATTAAGAAATTCTGTGAAGAAGTTTATTCACATAAAACATTTAGAATCATGGATGTTATGAAATCATCAGCAGTTTATAGAATACTTGTAAATAATCCTAAAGATTTTGCTATAAAATATAATAATGAATTCTATATTCATGCAATAGTGAAAAGTAATACTTCAACAAAAGAAAAGATAGTTCCAGATTATGTATTAAATGCAAAAAATAATTTAAGAAAATGGTTCTTCATTGGGTTCTATGCTGCAGATGGTTCAAAAAGTTTCAAAAACCGCAAAACAATATCTTTAGCTCAAAAAAGGAAAAGTTGCTATATCAGGATTGAATATATTATGCAATTCATTAGGTTTTAATATGAATATTGGATTTATTAAATCTAAACCAAATTACTTTAATTTAAGCCATGTAGAAAATGAGTTAACAGAAGAAGTTAAAGATTTATTTGAAATATATAACCCAACAGATTATGTTTATGATTTATCAACTGAGGATGGTACATTTAACTGTGGATTTCCATTAATAGCGGTCAATACTGATGCGTACATACTAAAAATCAAGACAAATGACATAACAAAAGACTTAAAAACATTAAAACATCATTTTGATTTTAGCAATTATCCCAAAGATCATGAACTATTTAGCAATGATAATAAAAAGATTCCTGGTAAATTTAAAAATGAATTAGGGGGTGATGAAATGATTGAATTTGTTGGGATACGAAGTAAAATGTATAGTTACAGAACAAAAGATCATGAAGCTAAAAAGTTAAAAGGAATAACAAAACATGTGGTTGATAAACATATAGAATTTCAAGATTATATAAAGTGTTTATATAAATCAATTGTAATGAAACACAAAATGAATTGTTTAAGATCAGAAGATCATGAGATGTATATTAATGAAGTTGAAAAAAATAGTTTAAATCCATTTGATGATAAAAGGCATATTTTAGATGATGGTATAAAAACATTACCTTATGGTTATTAAAATGGGTCTATATCATCAAACTCGAAATCACTATTGGCTTCTTCATTTTCATTTAATTGTTTAGGTTCTTCCATTCCATTTTTTTTTCATTTAAATAAAGTTCTATCTTGTTCCACATTTCATCTCGCTCTCTTTGTTTCTTTTTGTTTGTTAATTCGTCAAATGGAATTATAATATCTAGGTTTAAATAATTTACAATCTTATTTAAAAAGAATTCATAATTTATTGAATCTGTTATTCTATTTTCCAAATGATACATTAATATTTGTTTAAATATTTTTTTTATATTTTCCATATCTTCTTCTGTTAATTTAGGTTTTTCATAATAATCGTTAAATAATGAATATAAATACATTTTCTTTTGTTTTGTGTTAAATGTTGACGGAATAATTGTATTTATAATATCTTTTTTAGTTATTTCACCATTTTTATTTTCTATTATTTTCATTTTTTCAAGCCATTGCATATATTCTGGTGTATGATCTTCTATAGAAAATATTTTAAAAATTTCATCAAGATAATTTAATTTTGGATCTATGAGAAAATTTCTAGTTTTTTCTTCACCCCATAAATTCTTTTGCCATCCACAATCAACACAAAATAACACAGTACCTTCTTGCCTTAAGGTCGCATAAATACATTGTGGGCATTTTTGTTTATAATTTATTGGTAATAGATCTTCTTTAAGCTCTTGGTATTTTCTTACGTTTTCTTTATGTTTTATTGTTCTATTATGTAGATTTGAATTACTTGTTGTAATAATCAATTTACAATATTTACAATAATATGTTTTTCTTGTTAATTCATTATATTGTTTTTCTAACTTTTCAACTGTTTCATTATTATCTGGTAACGTTTTCTCATATTTTATTTTTTCTAATAAATTATTTTTTCTTTCATTAAATTCAGTTTCAAATTTATTAGAAATTTTATCTATATGTACTTTACGAAATTGATGATTCTCCCAATCTTCTATATTTTCAGGGCTATATTTTATTCGACAAGGCTCACAGAAATGATCTTTTATATTATCCTTATCATAGAATAAGAAAGGTCTTTTCCAAATAACTTCAGGTTCAACTTCGGCAGAATTACTATTACTTTCATTACTATCAACATTAGCCGTTGCGCCATTAATTCTACACTTCTCTGAATGTTTTTTAACATAATTTCTTGAGAATAATTTATTACATTTTGGGCAGTTTATTTTAGGGGGTTTATAATTTTCATCATGTTTTTTCATATGTCGAGCCATATTACTTTTTCTTAGAAGTTCACCACAAATTTCGCATGCTATCTTCTCATCCATTTATTTAGGAAAAATTTTATTAAAATTAATTTTTAGTGATGATGGTAATTTTTTTATGTTATAAATAATGGTAGAATTAAAAGAATACAGAATATTTGTTGATTCTAGAAGACTTACTAATTATAAATCACATAATTTACTAGTACAATTAGATAGAGAATTCAAGAATTGTGTTGATTTAAAATTAATAAATATAAGTTTATGTAACTCATTTTATAATATAACGGCTAAAACTTTTGAACATAGAGACTTTTTAATTCATATTGGAAATAAAAATAAATGGTTTCATCTATTTTTAAAACCAGGATTATAAAATTTAGAAACATTAGCCCAAGAAATTAATCAGAAAGCACGATTAAAACTTGAAAGTGAAGATAAATTTTCAATTAGATTTATAAAAAGTGATAGTTCTGATAAAATTAAAATAAAGTTAGCCAATAAACAAAATAAATTTATGGTAAACAAACCAATAGCTAAAATGTTAGGAATTAAACCGCGTATTGTTACTGGAAACGTAGAAGGTAGCTCAAATATAATACCTTACACACATTTCTATATTTATTGTAATTTAATTGACCCAACAAAAACATTTGAAGCAAGTAAAGATACAATTTGTATTTCTGGTTTATTAAATATTTTACCATTAAAAAATGTCAAACAATTTGGAACTCAAATAAATTATAATTTAACTGAATGTGATTTCAAACCTTGCATTCCTAAATTTAATAATTTTAAATTAGAAATAAGAAATCATAATGGTTATTTAATTGATTTGAATAACTTTCCTGTGATATATGAATTAGTTATAAGATGTAAAGAGTAATTTTTTCACTATATAAATGAATATAACTGTTGGACCGAGTATATGTTTTGGGTTTGATTTTAAACGTGAGAAAGAAATGAAATTTAACATTAATGATGTAATTACACAAATCAAAAATATTGTATTTTCTAATGAAACAACATTTAAGTATGAAAAAACAATAGATAAAGAAACTTTAAATGTAGAAAAGATTACTAAATTAATTAGAGAATCTTTAAGATTTTATGAATTAGATGAAGATTTTATCATCGATGATATTTAAAAAATAATAATTGAAATATATACAAATGAAACTAGTAATGAAATAAATGTTGAATTAATCATAAATAAGTTAACTAAATATTTTGAAGATAGTAATTTTTTTGATTAATAAATGAGTGATAATAAGTGGTTAATAACTGGATTATATAATGGAGCATTACTATCAGTTGGAACTGTTGGTCATTCAATGGTATTAAAAAAAGTATTCAAAATGGGAAGTGTTAATGTTGATAGATTTGATATAAATGATATTTTAAAATTAACATTAGCAGTTACTTTATCTAATTTAACAATTGATTATTTGGAAAAACAAAAATATATTCCTCCCATATAAATGCATAATTTTTTTACTAAATAAATGGCTTCTGCAATTATAACTATTATAGGATCGGCAATTGTTAACGCTTTGGCATTTACTGGTGGTGGATATTTATTTAAACATTTTGATAAAAATAGTTCATTAGGAGAACAAAGAAGACATAACTTAGCATTAGAGAAATACAATAAAGCAGCAGAAGAATATAGAGAAAAGAGGCAAAACTATATGGATTATATTAACAAAGAATTATATGATCAGAAGATTTCACATAGAGATTTTCAATCAGTTGATGATGCAATGAGTTTATATAACGCAGTAACAAATAAAGAAAAATTACATCTATACAAACCTAAATTATCAGATTATTTTACCCCAAGTAATGAACAGAAGAAATATGAAATAATTTGGATTTTAGGTGGAACAGTTATTGTTATATTTGTTGCTTATAAGTTTAATAATTAGTAATTTTTTTTGCTAAATAAAATGAAGATAAAGTTGATAGTATTGATATCATTCCTCATGATATAAATAAAACTAAATTAAAAATATATTTAGAAAAACAAATATTAGAATTTGAAAGTGACTTAAAGATAAAAAAGAAAAAATATTTAAAAAGTTAAATTATATATTATTTGATTATAAGTGGTTCGGTTACAATTAGTTCTGTAATAACATTTCTAGCAATATTCAGCCCATTAACACCTTTAGCTATATCAATTGGTGTGTTAGGATTAAGTTCAAGTGTTTTAACTGGCATAAGTTCAAAATTAAATATAAAAAGTAATAAAGAAAAAATTAAAACTAATATAAAAGAAATTAATAAATTAAAGAACACACTAGATTATATCATAAGTTTAAATGGTCATATAACAGTTGAAGAACAAGATAAATTATTAAAAGAATTAATAAATTATTAATTTTTTTATTAAATAAATGGTAGATAGTTTTCCAAAAGCTTTCCAATATAATAAATCAATTAAACATAATATTCCAGCAATAGATTTTAATAAAGATATTACATATAGAAATGAAGTTTTAGATTCATTAACTAATTTAGAAATTTATGTTACTGAAAATAATAATTTTAATGCAAAGATGGAAAATATATTTCATGTATATCTAATTGATTTTAAAAAATTGAAAGATGAAAAACAGTGGTTATTAAAATCTAATATGAAGTATTGGCAGAACCAATTAAATTTTGCTGTTTATTGTGCAACAACGGGTTGTGGAATTAGTTGGAATGATCATTTGAATAATTGTAAATATAAATTAATTCAAAGTTTATTTAGATTTCATACATACTTTCAAATCAGAATAATATTAAATGAATTAGAGTGCGCTTTACCAGGATCTAGGTATTTTAAAGAATTAGATAATAATATTAATTTATCAAAGTTTTATAAAATTTGTAATGAATTTAATATAGATATAAATAATTCTGATTTTAGAACAAAAATTGGAACA
This sequence comes from Tubulanus polymorphus, assembly GCF_964204645.1. Classification (NCBI taxonomy): domain Eukaryota; kingdom Metazoa; phylum Nemertea; class Palaeonemertea; order Tubulaniformes; family Tubulanidae; genus Tubulanus; species Tubulanus polymorphus. The sequence continues at coordinate 8,059,275 of NC_134034.1, forward strand.
ATAAGATCACTTCCTTGCCCTAAAAAGATTGCAGAATATTGTGCACTTCCCATACCATCTAATAGTTTGTATAATATCTATAGTCATAAATTAGGTTATGGTAAAATAGAAACTAAGGATTTAGAAACATTAAATTTCAATAAATTACCGACATTTTATGATAATTTAAAACAAGAAAACAATAATAGTTGGGTTTAATTTATTTTAGAAAATAATGAAGGTTTTACAAAATCAGGTATACAAAGAATAAATCAATCTATTAGAACTTATTTGATATGTATTCTAGGGGCACAAGTTGAAACAAGATCCCCAATAATTGGAAATTTAAATACATCATTTGATACGCAGAAACAATTCAAAGTATTATTTGAAGATTCCATACATAATGATAAAAATAGATCGATTCCAGAAAACATTGTAAGATATCAAAATTATTTAGATAAATCACATATTAGATTAAATTATTGTATAGGCCCTAATCTATTAATTATTTCTAATGATTTAGTATTAAAGATGGGAAATATAATTGGTTATAATAATCTAATTAAAACTGCAACAATTAATAATTCATTTGGATTGAATGATATAAATAAAAAGATTATCACTGCTCCAAAATTAATGGAAGGTGAAAAAATTAAAAAACACATTCAATCAACAGAAACTAAAACTTAGAATATTAAATTAAATAATGATTCTGAAATAAAAGATTATAATACTACAGAAAATATTAAAACTGATAATATTCAACATGATATAATTAAAACTGATAATGATAATAAATCCCATGAAAATACTAAATTAGCTATAACGTGTATAGGAATTGTAATCGGAGGAATATTATATTTTAAATTTTAATTTTTTTTATTATATAAATGGATGTAGAAGGTGGAGAAGATATTGGAATGGATAATTTTGATGAACCTGGCATAACTGATGAACAACCACCTGATTTTGATGAAACAAGTTTTAATGATGGTAATGAGCCAGAATATAATAATAATTTGAATATGCCTGATTATATTAAAAATGCTGAATCACAATTAAATCCTGAAAATTTAGACCCAGATTTAGTAAAACAAGATTTAGATAATTTAAACAAAATACCTAAATTAGAACGTATAATTGAAAATTCTAAACTTAACATAAATGATGAAGACGTTGGACTTTTAGTAGATCAATTAAAATTTTTAGATAATGGTAAATGTTATTATCGTTTGAAAGGTGATTATTATATTGATATCACTTATAAAAATAATAAAAATAAAATATTATCAGAATCAACTTTAGAAAAATTAAAACCAGATAGAATTAAAATAATAAGTAATAGTAATGAAATAACTGATGTTACACAAAAAGAAATAGATGATAATATAGACGTATTTAAACAAAGAATTAATGAATTATTTGAAATAATCAAAAAGCAATCAGAAACAGAAACAACTTCTGAACAGAATATAACTTCCAAAAATAGTAAACTTAAATCAAATAAAGTTCCAATTGAAAAACTTTTACCGAATGGATTAATTGATGCAACAGATCAACAATTAGAAGATTTAAATATATTTTCTGATGAAGCAATTAGAGAAATTATTAGTATAAGAAATGAAGCTGATAAAATTGCACATAATAAAAGTATGAGATCAAAAAATTATGTATTTGGAAAAAGAATTAACTAATTTTTAACTAATTCAAATAAAGAAATAGAACAAATAAAGTCTGATTTAGATCATCAAGTAATTGATGAAATAGAATATAGGCAAAAAGAATTACGTTTAGAAAAAGAAATTAGTAATTTAAAAGATAATTTAGAAGTACAGAAAGAAGAAATTAAATTATTATTAAAATCATATGATTATAATATTAATAGATTAAAAATTATTTTTAAAGATTTGTTGATTAAACCAAATTCTGAAATATCATTAAAAGATAGAATAAAGTTATTATTTAAATTAGAAGGAATAACAATTCTTTCAATTCGAACAGCTGTAACTATGTTATTTACAACAATTGGTTTAGCAATATCAAATGCTTTGAAATCTACTCCTACTCCCAATAAACCGGATAAACCCCCGAATGATAATAATTCTATACAAGATAAAGTTAAGGATGGTTCAAAGAAATTAGCAAAATATTTATGGGAACTATCTAAAAAATCTGCTGCAGCTTTACCAGAAATTATTGCATCAATTGTATGTTTTATATTGAAATCTGCTGGGAATATTCTTAACTTTGCTGCTGAACATATTGTTTTATTTTTAATTACAGTTGTAAGTGCTATTATTTTTGGGTTAGTAAATATGATATCAAAAAGATATCAAGAAAAAAATAATAAAAAATAAATAATTAATTTTTTTGTTTAATAAATGAGTGGGAGTTATATAAGTCCTTCTAAGATTTCTAGAATATCTAATGCTATTAAAGCAGAAAGATCACATCATATAATTACTCATAACCCTTCAAATATTAATCCCGATGAAACTTTATATGTTAGAATTCCTAGATTAACACAAAATACTTTTTATGTTCCAAATAGTATTTATTTATCAACCGATATAAAAGTAACTGGCCATGATAACAATTATGTTGTTGATAATGTTGGAAGATATTTGATTAAAAAATTAACTATTAAGATTGGTCCAGAAACAGTTTTCTCATTAGATGATTATAATTTATTTATGCATTATAAAGATTTATGGTTAACTAAAGAAAATAGAAATAATATTATATTTCAGGGTATTCAATCAGAAAACCATAATAAATTAAGATCAGGAGCTAATGACGCAATAGTAACTCGTGTCACAGATAATTTGATTAAAAAGATTTATGGAAGCAAATATAAAATTCCATTAGATTTTGAATTGATAAATAATAATGCACCTTTATATAAATACGCAATTCAAGAAGATATTATATTTGAGATAACATTTGCTCCTGTAAATGAAATTGTATTATCTAGCGTTGTTAAAGATATGGGTTATAAATTATCGAATATATGTTTAGAATATAACACAGTAACTAATGAAAATATTGCTAGCACAATTCAAACTCAATACAATCAAGGATTTTCATTATTATATGATTATATTGATAAATTTAAAACCGTAACTATTAATGCAAATGATGAAATAATTAATGAGAATATTAACTTCCCGAGAAGATCTATTAAAGGTATATTAATATTTTTTACCATTGCAACATATTCTAATGGTGCAATAAAGGTAGATAATTATTATAATCCTGAAATAACAAAAGTAGAAATAACTATCGAAGGAATAGCAAATAAAATATTTTGCCAAGGAATGAGAATGATAGATCAGTGGCCAGAAATTAGAAAACATTTTATGAATGAAAAAGTAAAATCATTTGAAAATTGTAATATTAATCAAATTGATTATTATACCAGTAATAAATATGCATTATGGTTAGATTTTAGAACAACAGAGGATAATTCATTACATGGTTCTGGAAAAAAACTACAAAACACTAAAGATGGAATACAATTATTCATGAAAAAGAAAAAAGGAGACAAAAATTTCAAAATGCACATTTATATTATATCTGACGCACAATTAAATATTGTAAATTCACAGTTAGATAGTATTCAATATTAGAAATATAAGTTAAAATTAACAATATATAAATTGGAGGTAAAAAAACTCCTAATACTAAAGAACAATATTTAAGAAATTTATATTACAACCCTGAGAGTTCGGTTGCTTATTCTTCTACCAAAAATATATGGCGTCAAGTAAAACAAGATAAATTAGATAAGATAATCCCACAAAATTTAGTTAAATATAAAGATATAAATGAATTTATGTTAGAACAACCAACATATACAACACATAAGAAAATTGTTAGAAAATATAAAACTCGTAAAACTATGGTAAGTTATGTAGATCAACAGTGGCAAGTAGATTTAATTGATATGAAAAATGTTAAGAAAGATAATGATGATTATTGGTGGCTATTGAATATAATTGATATTTTTAGTCGTTATGTATGGAGCTTCCCACTTTATAGAAAAGATGCTGTACAAACATCAAATGTTTTAAGAAAATTTCTTTCGGATGATAAACTAAAACCAGAAAAAATACAATTTGATGATGGAAAAGAGTTTGATAATTCACTTGTTCATGAACTCTTAGATAATCATAATATTAATTATTTTTCAACAAAATCGGATAAAAAAGCAGCAGTTGTTGAACGATTTAATAGAACATTAAGAACAAGAATGTGGAAATATTTTACAGCAAATAATACTTTTAAATGGATTGATGTTTTGCCAAAATTGATAGAAGGATATAATAATTCTTATCATTATTCTATTGGAATGAAACCTATTGATGCTAGAAAACCTGAAAATGCTGAAATTGTTTGGAATAATTTATATGGAGCATTTCTTGTAGATGATTTTGGTGAACCTAAATTTAAAGTTGGTCAAAATGTTAGAATTTCTAAGTATAAAAAGATATTTGATAAAGGATACGATCGAAATTTTACTATAGAAATATATAAAATAAAAAAGGTAATAACAACAAAACCATATGTCTATAAATTAGAAGATTTAGATGGTGAAGAAGTTGATGGCTACTTTTACGAAGAAGAATTAAGTTTAACTACTGAAAATCTAGAACAAGAATATAAAATTGAAAAAGTATAAAAAACAAAAACTATTAAAAGAAAAAAATATTCTTTAGTAAAATGGGTTGGATGGCCAGATAAATTCAATGAATGGATATTATCAAGTAAAATTAAAAATATATAAATGAATAAGGAATTATTCATATTTGAGCCTCATAATATGTTAATGTCTGGTGTAACAAATTGTGGAAAAACTTATTTTATATTAAATTTATTAGAAACTGTTTATGAAAACTATTTTGATAATATAGTATTATTTTGTCCAACATATGAATTTAATCAAACTTATGATAGAAATATTACTAGGAATAATAAATTTATTGTATTAGATCCTAAAACAGTAAAAGAAAATTTAAATAATTGTATTAAAATAGCAATTGATATTTATAAAGGATCAAATACATTATTTATCATAGATGATTGCGCAAATTTACATGATTCAAAAGTTAGAGAAAGTGAGTTATGTTATCTAGCTTTCTCTGGGAGACATTTTGGGATAACAACATGGGTTTTAAATCAAAAATATAATTCAATTGTTAAAGACTTTAGGGAGAATATAAGATTTCTAGTTTTATTCTACAATAAAGATAGAAAATCAATGAAAAATGCACTTGAGGAAAATGATATTATTCCACATGATTTACATAATGAATATATGGATAAGTTGAAAAATATTAAAAGATCAAAATTACTATTTAGATTACAACACCCATTTAAATATGAATTTATTTAAATTCAATTAGTTTGTTAATCTAGTTGAATTCTAGTTATTGGTAGTTGTAACAAAAATCAACTAGATTTTAACAATATTGTAACTAGCTTGTTAATCTAGTTTAATTCTAGTTACATTCTAGTTGAATTCTAGTTATTGGTAGTTGGAACAAAAATCAACTAGATTTAACAAGAAATAAACAAAAATAACAATATTTCAACTAGCTTGTTAATCTAGTTGAATTCTAGTTACATTCTAGTTGAATTCTAGTTGCAACATCACAACTAATTTTTTTGTTATATAAATGGTAGGTGAAAAGAAAATAAAATCTAAAAATGGTGATGTTCCAATTGAAAAAACTTTAGATGATTTAGGAATAACAGAAAACAAATTAATTCCAGATGATGGTGCTTTAAATAATGTTACAACAAATAATAATTATGAATATTATCTTTACTGTAAACATCAATTAGAAATATTAATAGCATCTGGAAAATGTAAAAATTTTGTCGGTAAAAATTTAACTTATAATGAATTAGATACAATGAAATCAGATGAAATTTTAGATTATTTAAGATTTATGAAGCCGCGAGAACAGCTAGAATTAATGACGCGATATCAGAAAATGTAGTAAAAGGTTATAGTAAATTATGTAATTATATTCCGATTCAAAAAATGATTATTTAGTTATGACTGAATTAAATAAATGGATTGGATATTTATCATTTCAATTAGGTGGATTTATGACATTATTATCAACTGGGGTTATAACATTTTCAAATATTGAAAGTAAAAATATTTCTATAATAAATGAGCGAGGTGAAAGAAGTGAAGGAATTAACTGTGAAGAAAAAACCGAGAACTCAGAAACAAATTGAATGGTCTCGGCAATTAGGAATTAAATCACAAGAATATAAAAAAGCTGTAAAAGAAAAAATAAGTAATAAAAATGTTAATAAAAATAGTGAAAATATTGTTATTTCTACTCCTTCTGATAATAGAATATTTGATAAATATTTATATTTTACAGTTGGATTTGTAATTGTATTCATTTTGATTGGGTGTAATTGGTATAAGAAATCAAATAAAATTCATGATATTAATAATTCTGAAATGCTATCAAAAATGAAAATACTTCTGAAATTCCAAAATTGACAATAAAAAAAATGGATTAATATTTTAGAAAAAAAGCAAAAAAAATAATTTTTTTTAATTAATTGAATATCTCACTACTTTTGTCTATCTATGCGGAGCAATTAAATTGTCCAGATAAGTCATTTCGGATTCTAGATATTCATTATTTTTATTAATTTATTTTGTTTTTACTTGAATATTGTATTACAGTCGTTTCTTATTATTAGTTTTTTCTTAAATTGAAAGATGGCAGCACTGGGTGTGATGCTAAAATGAATATTTGAATTTGAATTTGAATTTGTTTATCAATTAACATAGTAATTGATTACTAATTTGATTAAAAATTATATCATAATTAAGTTAAAAATCCATAATTCATTTATCAGTTTTCATTCTTATATTCTTTTCATTCGGAATAATTTATAATTTCAAATTTCATATATTTTTTTAACACCAGCAACATTTACTTAGGTGTTTTAGCTAAGTATATAAGGCAATTCATTCAACCACTGGAGTGCCGCCGGGCTTGGCTTGCAGGGGCATTTCGAAAATGCACCTTTGTCCACCCTCCGTGGTTCTCCTTCAGTTTCGACTTTCGATCCTCCTTTCGGGGGTAAGGGGTTGATAGGAAATGCATTAGGCGCCTTTAATATAATGTGTTTCCTGTCAACCATTGAAGGAGAATTGGTGAGGTGTGGGTCACAGGGGTGTAATTAGAAATGCTTGGGGATAGGTATCTCGTGGCGCCTCTCAATAACGGGATGCTTATCCCCTAAAAACTCTGTGAGTCAAGTCGGGTGGTTTTGCTAAAACTTACCGTAAAAACATTGAAATATTCCTTTTAATCACGAGAGAATGATGACTATCCTCCTGTCGTCACGGCCGAGCTAATTTAAATAAACCTCGCTTTCAGCAACCAATGAAAACGTGGTGGTTCAATGCCGGCTAACTGGCTTGTGTGTGTTGTATGTACTGCGTGCTTAATATATAACTGCTAGCTATCCAATATAACAACAACGTTGTGCAACACCTGTTTGATTGATCAATATTTAAATGAAGCACTCTCTTATAATAACATGTAACAGATGTTTGACTGTACGATTGTAGTTGTTTATAAAACGACGAAGGTCATTTTGGATTCTAGATATTCATTATTTTTATTTTTTATTTAATCAACAATTTCTAAATCATGATGACCATCTTCATTTTTCCCATGATATATTATTTTAAATCCTACTAAATCTTTCAATTCCTCTGTACTCAATGAAACCCATTTATCGGGTAAAAACACTTTAAATTCTCGTGATGTACTAACATTACAGTAGCTTAAATTAGCTGATACTTTCTCTCCATATTTAGTTTTTATCTTTTCTAATTTCAATATTTTATGTTCAATTTCTTTTGTAACATCAACTAACTTTTTTATTTCAAATTGTTTTTTTGCTGGTTTTATTCTGTTATTTATTGTTGCTAAGAATGCTTTTCTATCTCCCATTTATAAGGAAAACAAATTACTTGTGGTGATGAGTGGGGATTACTTCCCCTGTATATAACAAACACGCTATTAACCGTTCTCACCCAAGCCTCACAGCATCTATTTATCCAGGTACAGTTAACACACGCGCAGCTGTTGTTACGCGCACTCACTGTTTATGTGTGTCACAATTTTACTGCGTAATATTTCTAAAATTTCAATTGTATCTTTTATTTCTAGTGAATCAATATAATTTCTAACATTTTCCATGTAAGGTTTATTTGATTTATCAATGTATTTTTTACAATATGGATAATGATATTGATTTTCATTAACATCAATTTGTTCTGTCTTATTCTCTTCCATTTATAAGGAAAAAAATTATTTGTGGTGATGAGTGGTGTCTCGACCTCTCGACCTCTGATCTGAAACCCCACTCTTACAATTACTGGTATGCTAGTGGATTTCATTAGAATATGAAGCAATGGAAACAGAATTCTAGCCAGAGTTAAGCGAACTATTGATTCTGATATAGCCTAATGTAAGAATTGATTTCCTTTGTGTACTCTTGCAGAATATGTATTATTTCAAGCTGTTAAATAATATAGTTAGACAAACGTCCAATTATTGGATCTTTCTTGTTGACTCGTTTAATTTTGTGAGTTAAGAGTTCCACTCAATCCACAATGTGCAGTGCCTAGCCTTCATCTACACTAAAGCCAAGCCTGTGTATGGGAAAATATCGTTCGACTCCTATAGGCCAGACAAATCAAAGCATGCAATACATTGCGGATAATAGTCTCCGGCAAGTCGAAAGAGAAAGTAAACCAGGTTTTACCCCGTACCCTACCGGGGAACAAAGACACTTAAAGACTCCTTCCTCCTGGTAGAAATTGTTGAAATATGGCACCCAATCGTAGCAATGCTAAGTACACTATATTATGACGGTTGAACCTTTATTAACGAATTTCAATGACACCGAAAATAGAATCAAAATAATCATTAGTTCCATGCTAGCACTTAATTTGGGTTATCAGGTTCAGCCTAACTGTACTTTCATTCAGCTACTACTTGTATGAGACTTGGCAATGATAAGTTGCAAGAAATCACCAAACATAAGAAAAAATATTGTGAATTAATATTACTGTAATTAAGAATTTATTCAAATGAAGTGATAACTTCATTGTTAGATCGTACCGGTATATGCACATAAAACTATGGCAAAAAACACATCTAACAATCCACGCAATCCGCAATCGATCAAGTCGATCATGACGACGACCTTAAGGCATGTCTCTGTAATCGAAGGTAGAGCATAAAACACGGTTCAGGACTCGTCAGCGGACACCGGCCCAGAATGATTTTCAAAACGTGTATTGTCGGTACCTAGCACGATTTCAGCGTTTTTCGGGTATTCCCTGAAATTTCGGCGTTTTTCGGAAATTCCCTGAAATTTCAGCGTTTTTATTTCAGCGTTTCAGCTTTTCAGTGTTTCAGCGAAGTTCAGGAACCGTAGAAATAGGTTATACTCTGTACGGTTTTTAGGTAGTCGTAAAGTGGTTTTGAGATTGAGGAATATCTGCAGCTAATTTGGGTCCAATTTCTGTGAAAAAAAGTATTAAATCCGTTTGCTATATCTAGTGGATTATTCAAAACCATGTCATCAACAACAAACTTTTCAGGAAAATTTTATTCCTTTTTCTTAGCTAATATTGAATTTACTAATGACCATTGTTCTTTTAGAATCGATAATGGAAATTGTTGTGAGTAATACATTTTTTTGCAGCTCTGACACAGTTAAAATATAAGTTTCTGTATCTTTTAAAAGTCAGCTTTGCAGATTGGGATTTTTTTCTAAGGTAGTTTCTTTTAGAGCTTCTTTTCGCTTTGTGGAAGTTAAAAGTCCTTTTGTTATCCATGGGTTTTTTATCTTTATACTTAGAAAATTTCCTAGTTACATATGGGTTACATATATAGTTACATTTATATCATCAAAATGTTTCGTAAACAATGCTAGAAAAGTTATTGTAGGACAGATCCACACCATCCACAAACACAGAATTCCAATTCTCTATCATTAGTTTACGTCTGAATTGATTAATATTAGTTTCATTGAATGATCTATATGAAACTCGTTTCACTTGGTTGGTATTTTTAACCTTATTCACTAATACGAAAATTGGTAAGTGGTCGGAGACATCAGAGATCATTACGCCTGATCGGGTTTTATAAGCTTGGGTACAATTACAGAAAATATTGTCAATAAGCGTGGAAGTTGTTTCTGTTATACGGGTTGGTCTATCTATAAGTGGATTAAACGAATAGCTATATAAGTCAAGTAAAAAGGTTTCGGTCGGAACATGATTGTTTGACTGAAGAAGGTTAATATTGAGATCACCCACCAGAAAAACTCTAGTATGGCTCCTTATTCGAGCCAGAATTGTCTTAAAGTCATTGAAAAAGATATTTAAAATATGAGCAAGACCTGGAGGACGGTAAAATATGCCAATTGAGAATTTGTCGGAGCCATATGAAATTTCTATAAACGCATATTCAACTGATTTAATGGATGGGATAATAAGATCATCTCGAGTTTCATATATCAAAGTATCTTTATAATAGAAGCCAATACCACCCCCTCTCTGGCCCTCTCTACTTTTAAACATTGAGTTGTATCCACTTAGATTATACAAAGTTGAATTGTCATTACTAGAAACTGTCCATGTTTCAGTTATTCCTATAATGTCGGGGGCATAGCACAGTGATTGAAGGTAAACAGTTAGGTGCTCGTAGTTCTTATTTAGGCTTCTTACATTGACATGACATATACAAAACCCATGTTTAGAAAAAGTTTTATATTGATCACTAGTATAATATGAGTATTTCTGCTCATTAAGTTCAGTTAATGTGTCTTCCATAATAGACTACAGTTACAATGTATATCCTTATTTGTTATGACGATGTGATCGGTTTGCCGGTTGATGAAGCACTTCCGATTTGGTTGACAGACGTTTAAGGTCGTTTTAAAGTCAGTTAGTTAGAGATTTCCTCAAATTCCGCATCAGAAATGGTGTCTTCAAGTTGGGATTGAATTTGGTTAAAAATAGTTGGTTAGTTTTTGTCTGTGCCCTCTTGAAAAAATGCTCTTCACGCCGTTTGTGTGACATCACACATCACGTGTTGCTTATGACGTAGAGGGTATAGTGATCGACAGAAGTGCCATTTTTAAAATCGTTGTATCGTGGATGTTAACTTTAGAGGACCGTACGAAGTCTCTTTAAAGGTGAGTGTCAACATATATGGTGACTTAACTTAATTCTTTGTGAGCGCATAGAGGCCCTGTGAGAATCTAGAGACGTTCGCAGCATTGAAAATTACGCAATGGTCCGCTCGACACGCACACACATGCTGTCAGTTTGACCTACGTGACTAAATACAGATGCCATGAATCAGAAGCAATCCACTTCAAATTTTATGAAGTGAATATCATAATTATTATTTATCCGATATACACCAAAAAGCCTTTAAGAGAAAGGTATTTGGCGTCGGATTCTGTACCGAAAATCCCGGATTGTTACACTGCATAGTTTTTTTAGTAGGGTTCTTTTAACATTTTGCCTATAAGCCATTTGATTGACACGTGGGGCGGGGCTTGCGATCTGCCGATGACGTCAGATGTAAACAATAATATAACCACGTGCATCGCGCACATGTGTAAACAAACCTGGCAACAAATTAGATTTTTTTGGCGCCAAAACTTTTTTGATTTTTTCTTTTGTCCAATGATTTTTCAACTGGAGCCAACTGCTATGCCATTAGATTGTACAATCAAGTATTCACGTTTTATAGATTCTCTCTGAAATAATTCTTGTCCAGGGGACATGTATTGAAATATCTATTGTCGTTGTTTTTGTTTTTTTTTTATTTTTAGGATATAAACAGCCTAGAAGAAACATCATCTGGCAGACACACATTTGACTACAGATCATATCCTGTTATAAAATGTGTTTAATAAATATTTTACTCAAGTTTTCTTGCCATTAATACTTCCTGACTACTTTTATTTTATGGTTATCTAAGTGCAAGGCAAACATTGGTGGGGTTCCTATGGGCCTCCGAATATATAGGACCAAAAGGGGTATTTTATGCCATTTGGATTAATTTTTGCTTAGAAAATCTATTCAAATACTTTTTGGCGGGCACATTCAAATTCTGAAGGGTAGGACTAGTCCAACCCCTAAATCCACTTGCATTCAGTCTCATGAGAACTAACTTAAAACGTTCAAACCTTCACCGGCCTCCTACTCAATTTTTTGAATAGATGTAAAACTTATGGCAGAATTTATGGTTGATTCCTCGATTTTTGAATCCCAAAGAATAATTTTTGAATTACGCAGTAGGATGACACTTGAATAGCCGGTATTCAAATTTTCCAATCAATGTGGGAGGTGTCTGGGTCTACAATGCGTTTCACAAACGAATGTCCTCTTTTAAAGTTTCTTTCTAGTTATGATAGTAATGAATCCATCCATTGAAAATGGTGCTTTTTAGCAGTAGTTATACAGGTGGAAAACATAATTACTCTAAGATAAATGAAAAAAATAAAGAACTTGTATACCTGATATGTATGATACAGGAAAATACAAGAATAGAGTGAAACGTCAAAGAGGGTAATCTAAAAAATTCCCTCGCATTATAGGGTCTTAAGACTCGTAGTAAGCCCTATCTGGTAGACAAACAGAATAAATTCTAGAATAACGAAATCTAATGAAAATTGATGAATATTTCAAAATTATTTATAATAAAGGTGCACCTTTCTTTTAAGGCTCTCCTGACCGATATAACTAGCCACTATTATTTAACCATGCAGTCACTGTTCATTGGATTATTTAACACTTGGCTGCTCAGCCTAAAATGTCACAATTATGGCAGTGGGGCATACATAGTAATTCTTTTTTGGTTCCAGTAAGTTTATCAATACTGTCATATTTCGCCTTGATCAGGCCCGATTAAACCATACACCAAGTCAACACATAGAATTACGGATCAGCCATGCTTTATTCTCCTCAAGACCTCTTCCGGTCGAATGTAACTCACAATCTTGAATAACACACAGCACGAAACGTACAACAACACATAAACACTACAATCACCATAAACAGTTCCATCAATAGTCAGTCCAAATGTTCTTATATTTGTCAGATTTAGAAGTTCGATTAATAAGTCTAACAATTTCAGCTGCTAAGTCCTCCTTCAAAGTAATTCCCTTTCCTTTAAGTGTCTTTTTGTTAAAAAACAACTTGTCACGGATTTTCCTAGATTTGAATTTAATTATAATCGCATCTGGGAGTTTATTTACTGTTTCTGTCACTGGTGGGTTCCTTGTCGGGAGGCTGTGAGCGACTTCATGTCTGTAAGTTTGAACGTCTCATTTGTCAAATTAAAGTCCGTTTTTAGCCTATCATAAACAACTTGTTTACAGTTTTCGTTTTCGTTTTCGGCCACACTATAGAGCCTAAGGTTGTGCCGTCTACTGTATTGTTCATTTTGAACGGTTTTTCTTTTTATTTCTAAATTATTGGTCCATTCTTTCGCTGACAGATTTTAACGATTGCGTCTCTTCGGTATACATGCGGCTCTTCGATTGATTTAAGTTTGTCTATTAAAATTTTGTTTTCTTCTTCTAGATTATAGATTCTTTCTTCTGAACGGAATAGAAAATTTAAAACATGCTTATTGTGTACCGCTAGTTGTTTAGTTATTATGTCTGTGATCGATAGTTGGAAAGTGTTCACAAACTCTTTAGTTAGCGTATTATCTTGCATTTCGACTAGCATTTCAAAGCCATCCCAAATTACACCAACATCTTCATTTACTTCAGTGAGTGTATCTCCGGTAGATTATCTTAATCGCTTAGCTCGTTTTGCTGCTGGAGTTGCTGATATCGATTTTTCGGATTGGCCAAGAGCAACGGGTGAGCTACCGAATACATTTTAATTTTGTACTGGACCAGGTTCAGATTCATTAGGAGAGTTTGTTGATTCATCAGGTTCATTAGATGAATCGGGTCGACTGTGGGTTGTGTAGGTGTCCATTGTATTCTGTTGTATTCCAGACTGCTTGTTTGGTTTAATTGGTTTGAGTTTATTCATTTCGCGTCACTGCTTGTTACTGAGCACTCGCAATTTCACGCATAAACTCTAACAGAAGTTAACGTTATGTTGTATACACACAAGATTTAGCAGAAGTAAATTCATTTCAACTCATTTCTGTCAAAACTAACTCGTTAGAAGTTTAGATGCATGAAAATATCCGGTTTAGAGCACGCACAGAAATTCCAAATTCTGTTGAAAATTAGATCTCATGTTCACATTCCTCTCGGCAACATTCCTAAGATTAATCCATTTCTGTTTGAATACTGTATGACATAAATTAACTGACAGGATAGCACAGCCTACCAGGACTTTTGGCCATGTTGAATCTGAATTAAACCGTGCGCAAGCCCCGTTTCCCATCGGATGATATGGGGTTGTACGCGACTTTTCAATGCTGAATATGTCGCACAGTTCTTTTATCAAATTACTTTCGAAATTAGCTCCTTGATCACATGGATGCGTTAAGGCACTCCGAACTTCGAAATAAAAGTTTCGAACAGAACCAGAGCTGCAGTGCGAGCGGACTGATTTCGAGTGGGAACTGCTAGTGCGTATTTAGTAAAGTGGTCAGCCATAACCAATACATGTTCAATCCTCCTTTACTTTGATCTAGTGTTGAAAAATCTAAACAAAGAACCTCGAGGGGCTCCGAAGTTATAATGGCCACTAGCGGAGCCTGTTGCACCGGCGTAGAGCTTTTACGCGCTACACAGCGTGTACACGATTTCACATAGAGGTCAACATCCGCTGACATCCCAGGCCAGAAGAATCGACTGCGAATTAACGCTAAGGTCTTATCTCTTCTGGATGTCCCATATGATCGTGCAGCATTTCACACACAAATGACATTTCTGACGATGGCAGGACTATTCTTAGACGCTCCAATTCAAAGTCTAAATTTCGACGGCAAAGTAAGCCCTCCTGGAGAATGTACTGATTGCCATTTTCGATCAGCACGAGAAGACGGTCATCTCCCATATCTTTGCAACTGATTTATAATACGACTCAAATCCGCGTTTGCCTCTTGGAGCGAGATCAACTCACGCCTACACACACCTAACCCTTGTAAATCCGGGACATATTCGCTACTCAAGGGGATTGATGGAAAGTCGGCTGAAAGTGCATGGCATACCGCGTCAACAACAATCGTTGAAACGTGCACGCGGCGACTCAACGCATCCGCATCCACGTTACATTTGCCAGACAAGTACTCTAAAGAGAGATCACATATGATCAATGACTGTAACCAGCGATGGTTGGTAGCATCCATTTTGGCAGATGACAGGATATATTTGAGGGGGTTGTTATCGGTTTTGACCGTACATTTCTGACCATAAAGGTAATCATAGAACGCGTCAGTTACGGCCCACTTTAAAGCCAAGCACTCAAGTTTGTGGACGGCATAATTTCTTTCAGAGTTCGGACGGCAGACCGTAGTTAGCATAAGCGAGTACGGGGTGTTGGGAAAGGGTATTTTTCAGTTGGTCAAAAGCGTCTTGTTGCGCCTCTCCCCAAATCAACCTTTTTAGGCCAGCCGTAGGCTGAGCCTATTACTATACAAATGGAGCGAATTTAAATGACATGGTTTCCACACAAAAGGCTCTTTTGCTTGCCAAGTGAGGGCATATTCGAACAAATCACGTATTTAAGCGTAATCCATTCTCGGAATCGTAGCGAGCAGAATTTTGAAATAGGGTCTCATAAAAATGTTTTCTGCATTTTTCACGAAAGTTAAATCGGGAAAATTTCAATTTTTATCAGCCAATCAGGAAGTTGTGTCTTCCCTGTGATTGGTTTATCTGAAAATATCAGCAGCTGTTCACGTGAATTATCGCGATTTCATTACTGGCGCTTTTGCGCATGACGTCATGTATCAACACGCGACAATACTTCCGCGTTCGCTACGTGTTCGCTGATTGGCCCATTTACTGGGAAATTCCACAGAAGCCTAATGTGGTTTGTTACAAGCGCTGTGATTGGCCCGACCCGATTCTGGCATGGCTTTAGCTTAGTGGGTTCGAATCCCTTGACGCGTGAAGATGATGGATCCTATCAATATCTATTGAAACAAATAAGTTTCCCGGTTGGGCAGCCGCGGATATCTACCGGAAGTGTTCCGGTTCGATATTTCGAGGTTTCTTTGAATTTTGGAGTGATATTGAAATCCGGTAAATACCAGCGGTAGATTGTGAAAACCCATTGCATGATATTTGTATTACTTAATCCACGAAAAGCGTCGGGGCCGCGCCAGGAGTTTTCGTGATTCAAGTAGCGCAATAGCCTACTTCTTCGTGTTCGTCCACCTCAATTTTCATTCCGCCGATCTCTGACACGGCTCTCTCCCCGTCGGCGCTGTGATTGCACTTTTGTACCACCAAAATTTTTTATTTCTATATCAGGGAGGTCTGGAGAATAAAAAAGTCAAAATTTGGATATCACATAGGCCTGATTTCATCGAATAAGTCGACCATGGTCGTTACGTTTCCGTACTTATTACCACCTAAAACCGTCTGAACAATTTTGTCACAACCAACATTTCGTTTACAGAAATCAGGTGTTCACGTGAACCCGCGGTATCGTCTACTGTTTTACTTCCGGGTTTTATTTTAAGATTTAAAATTGTATTTCAAGATCGATTTCTATGAAATATTTAGTTGATTTGGTGTTTGGGAGGAATTTTTATTTGCTCTACAGAAAATTCATCCTTGACAATTGCGCAAGGTTCGCGAAAAAAATGGTTTTACCAAATCGGGTGTATGACCTTGATATGCTAATTAGCCATGTGCCCACATTGCAAATTCAATCAAATTTTATTCTGCCAAAAAAAATGTTAAATACAATTCGCTTTCCGAGAGTTAATGGTATGCTGCATGGAACAAAGTTGTTTTGAGATGGGTCTTGAAGCTATTGAGGTCGAGAGATAACCATCTGGATAGTTCGTGAGAGTTCCAAAGTTTTGAAGAGGCTTCAAGGTAATGTCTTGATATTTGGTTTATACGTGTATCTACCCTAGACACATCTTCAGGCCAAAAACTGGCCCTGTCAGATTCAAGATGGCCGACTGGCAGCCATTTTTGTTCGCCAAAATCAGCACTTTTTACACATTTTTTAAGTTTTCGAGGGAAATTTTGAAGACACTTTTATCAATAACCTTGATAATTCGTATATATTTGTTTCCCCCGTGGGCCCATCGGCATGAGAAAAATTGGGTCGATCGGACTCAAGATGGCTGTACTGTGACCTTTTTTGTTCCCAAAAATGTCAATTTTGGCCTGAATTCTGAGTACTGTAGCTTTCTAATGGTGTGCCATGTTTCATTGCAATTTGTAATGGGTATTCTTTGGAAAGGGATCTTTTATATCCGAGAGGGTATTTTTGACCAGGCAATTACGACGCACTTGGCGGCCATCTTGGAGTCATCAGTACTCATTCGTAGGTGGAAAAAAGTTTTTCCACATCATAATTGATACTTAAGCATATTTTGCTACTATAATCAATTGGAAAGTTGTAGCTCATGACGTTCTATGATCGAGGTGAGTTTCAAGCTCATTGGTTTTTGTTTATGGCCACCAGGGGGCGTTGAACAATACAATAACTTAGTATTTATATATTACATTCGTACCTATGCATATTTTGCTACCACAATCAATTGGAAAGTTGTAGCTCATGACATGGTCTATGATCTTGGTGAGTTTCAAGCTCATTGTTTTTTGTATATGGCCACCAGGGGGCGTTGAACAATACAATAACTTCGTATTTCTATATTACATTCGTTCCTGCTGTCTGTGTTAACACACGATTTTACTATGTAAATGATATTGAGCAGGGAGTGTATATTGATAAATATAACCAACAGATTACATCATTTATAAAAAGAAAATCTGACAGGCTGGCCATTGTGCCCCTTGGGGCTCTTGTTTAGCATTTCCTGGACCGAGAGTTCACGCTCTTGGGTACGTCCTTTAATAAGTCATCTAGAGGTTTTGCCATTTTGGCGAAATCCTTTATGAACCTGCTATAATATGAGGCGAATCCAATAAAACTTCTCACCTCAGAAACAGTGCTGGGCTTAACCCATTCCCTGACCGATCGTGTTTTATCTGGATCCGGTTCTATACCAGCATGCCCCCAATTTAACATTTTCTCACGAAAGAAGGAACACTTTGATGGTTTTAGCTTGAGCCCGGCATCTTTAATTTTCTGAAAAACGACGGTATGAGGCGTAGAACGTGCTGGTCAATCGAACTCGAAAATACAACAATGTCGTCTATAGACTAAAGACTCTTTTAAATGCAGTTCCCTTAGACAATTTTCCATTTATCGCTGAAAGGTGGCTGGAGCTCCTGTAAGACCAAAGGGCATGACGTTACACTCGTAGAACCCGAAGCCGGGACCCACGGTAAAAGCTGTCCTTTCACGGTGTTCGGGTGCCATCCCGATAATCGATACAAAATCGCAATTCGCCTGTTTTCTTTCGTACTACGACGACTGGAGATGCATTTTTCATCCATTGTGTCTCTGTACAAGACCACAATTTAAGTCAGACAGTCACAGACACACAATGGATAAATTTTCTGAGGACAAGAATTCTAACCTAAAAAGGAAACGAAAAGCTAATTTTACTTCGGGCGAACTCTTTTATCGCGACCGAAACCTCCATTCGAACTCTCCGGTGAAAAGTAAGATAGAATGCGATCGGAGAAAGTGTGGAGACCCATGATGGCGACGGCGGGTGACAGTTTAACGCTGGCTTTGCCACTCTTATCAGAGTTATTTGACAACGACGATCTAGAGTCCTATCACTATCACAACGTTGAAGAAGAGAAACTTAAATATCAAGTTGTACTATGCTCGACTCTGTAAGTATCTTAAACACGCACCAAGCCATGAGGTTTACTTTCTTTTCAATTCAATTAAAATGATTTTATTTCGTTTGTGTTAGACTTAACTTTATTAATAATTAAGTTGCATATGACCGCCTGCATGATAGGAGCTAGGGGGCATAAATATGTTAAAAGCCACTAAAAGTTAATGTCAGTCTTGTCTGGTGTTCAACATCTACAACTTCCGTGAAAAGTTCTATCATTTTTTATTTTTCAGGCTGCGGTCGGACAGGATAAAAATAAACATGTACACAGAAAATATAGCAAGTGAATACTTGGACGAAGATTTCAAGCGTTTATTTAGATTATCTCGAGGCACATATGCAACTCTGAGTAATCTACTCGAACCATTACCAGAGATGCAAACTGCAGTAATAAACAGAGGTCGACAGGCATTTAACGCAGAAAAAAAGATCCTTGCCACTTTGTGGTATCTAGGTACATTGGACACAATTAGACAAATCTCAGACAGGTTCGATGTTACTGAATCGTGTGTTCTAAAGTGTATTACAACGGTATTATCTGCTATAACTAATGGACTTACAAAAAAGATAATTAAATGGCCATCAGTTGAAAAGCAGGAAGAGATTTCTGATAGATTTTACCAACGTAATGGTTTTCCTGGAATTATTGGGGCAATTGATTGCACACACGTTGAAATTAAAGCTCCTCGCAGGCCAGATAAACAAGTGTTTGTGAACCGGAAATCATATCATTCCATGAATGTTCAGGCAGTGTGTAAAGACGACATGCGCTTCACCCATATTTATGTCGGCTGGCCGGGAAGCGTGAATGATTCGAGAATATTAGAAAACAGTGACTTGTGGAATAATTTCGGTTTATTTGGTGACAAACATGTTCTGGGCGATGGAGGTTATTCCTGTCGCAGATGGTTAGTGACGCCATATCGTAACGATGGCAATATGACTCGAGCTCGTAGACGATTTAATTACTTGTTGTCCAGTAATAGAGCAGTCATAGAAAGAGCGTTTGGTAGAGTTAAAGGTCGATTTAGGCGTCTCCATTATGTCAATGTCCATTCCATTAAAAAAATTATTATGATCATCACCTCTGCATTTGTCTTGCATAATATCTGTTCAATGTCAGATGAAGATGATCTTGAAGATTTACATGACGTTGTTGACGATGGCCTGGAGGCAAATAATGGTGCCGAGATCATAGGTGCTGATCATGAAAAAGAACAGTATAGAAACGATTAAAGATTGCAATTGGTTGGAGAGTAGTATATCTTCTACCTTGCGTACAAAGTTTTAATGCATTTGTAACACTTAAGTCATTGAATTAGTACTCAAGTCATTTATTTTTGTCCAATTCAATTATTTGCACACAGGTGACACAGAAGTTTGGTTTAGAGACTGAGGATGTTTGATGTATCAACTTTTATCAAAATGCGGCCTCGACTCCCTGCCCCATTAGCATTTCGCCAATTTTAGACTCCCTTAATGGCCACAATAATAACAATTGTTTTCATTATAATATACGAGTAGTTTAAAGCAATCAATTTCGAATTTATCATAACAGTGCATGCCTGGCTTCACGTGCAAAGTATACTATGCGTTGGATTTTTGTGGCTATCAAAATTTCTGCCAAAAGTTTATCATTCAAACTTCTCGGTTAACCCCCTTACACTGGATGCTGACCAGGGCCCCTAACTCCTTCCAAACCAAAAATGTTTTTCAAGGTCCTTGGATTTTGAAAATTTTAAGGTTTAAGGCCTAGTTGTTATACACACAGATTCTACTGAATTATATGGTTTACCTGGATAAACAGTACTGATTTAGGAGTCTTAAATTGTGATATGAAAGTGATGTATACACTCCTCGAAAAGTCCTTGAATTCTGGAATGACTGATCCGTAGGAACCCTGCTGATTGGAGACTGTTTCTCTGTTCCATGCCGCCCACAATTTTACTAAAGAGAATGCCATGAAAGGTATTACAGCAAAGGAACAAAATGTTATTATATGTTTTATTATGGAAATCCTTCATCATAAAATTATAAAAATATAAATGATAATATAATTTCCCCATTTTATCACGTAACCAAAATTTCCCTCATTTTTAGAACCGCTCCCCTTTCCGCAAATTCAAGCAGTATGTAATAGGATTGTGAAATGATATAGTACGAGATATACCGTACCATAAGTCATTTACAAATATTTTCAATCAATTCAGTGAAAACTGTAATGTACAACTGAAAAAAAACTTGAGGTAGTCAGACTTATGCGTACCTTTTATCATAAAACAGCAAATACTGTATTGAACAAGCTGGATCTTTACTTTTTTGAAATAGCACTTACAAAATCTTTGAACAAAGACATTTTTTCATTATGCATTTGCATGGCCATGTCCTTGTCTATTTTACGTCGTTCCTCAGTTCTTTCTTCCATGGCCCCCAAATATTCAATTACTGTTGAAGCTGCTGATTTTTTTGACGTTCTACATTTATCCGATGGAGAGATTTCATCAAGCTTTCGTTTTTTAACAATAGGTGATTTCGTTTTTTAACAATAGGTGATAATTCACTATCATCATCAGTAGATGAATCATGAAGAGGATTACTATCTCTACTACTGAAAGTAACTGGATTTATATTTGTCGATTTTACACCAAGACAGTCATCCAGCTCATTTTCATACACATAATCTTTGACATAGCCTGAACCCGATTTATTTTTTGCATCTTTTACATTTTTATTCCCTGTATTTATAGTTCTCCATCTACCCCTTATTTGCTCAGCACTAAAATCAAAATCATCATTCTGCATTTCTTTTGCAATCTCCATCCACAACATGGACTTAAGCATCTTCCCTTCATTTACTTTATCAATATTTTTGCGATACAAATCGATCAACTTGAGGGTTGACTGTTTGGTCCATTTTCCACTTGCAGTACCAGCCTCGTCCACTATTACACTCCGAGTTTCGGAATCAGTTAGATTTTCAATTGACCCTGAAAAAATACCTAGTCTAATAACTTTGGAAGAATAAACCATCACATGTTTTTAAATAATTTGCAACCAAATCCTTTCCAAATTTAAAAAAAAAATAATGTTTTGTTGATTTTCTGCAGTATTGCAATGTCAATGCTTCTTGTATTCCTTATTGCCAACTGCCAAATGAATCTACTAAAATATTAAATTTGGCCACGATGCCCCTGAAATATATGTTTAATATGCAGTTAGATAGAAAACATTCGAATATGATGCATATATACATACCTGAAGTTGATGCTTCTTTTTTTTCAATATGAAATGCTACACCGGCATCTTGCGTTTCTCCTATAATTTAATCAAGGCGACAAATTTAAAACTGGAATTTTGACACGTACAACTTACAAAACCGTTCAAAAAGTGAAAACGGGACTATAGCCAATGTAGAGTGGTTCTTTAAAAATATGCATACCGGTGCCACCCTGTGCACAAAACGTATCATAATTTCGTAGCAGAGTTTTCAGAATACATGTATCTAAAAATATTACATAAACAAGAAATCAACATGTACTGAGTGGAAGTATTACGAGATAATGAAGATTAGAGTTAACTACAAAACTCCATGAAATTGCATGGACTCCACAATCAATTGCACCAATACAATTAGGAAAACCTCCAAAATCGTAGAAACCTTGGCATATTCGATTTTTATCCTGATCTGTGGTCGGCCAGACTATATCTTCGTTACTTTTTCTGGCAAGCGCCTCTGATTTCCAAACAGTTGATTTAACAAGACCAAATGTATCACCCAGTGCTTCCAAATAACTACCCGTTGCGTAATATCGGAGAGCAACCTTCACTTGTAACTCAGCAGAAAGTGCTTTGGAACGTTGTGTATCATACGTTATATCTTCTCGAATTAAATCTGTTATTCGTGTGATATTTTCCGAACTAAATCTATATTTCTGTCTCACTTCATTTTCTGAATAATCATTAATTGCAAATTTAACTGTTTCGTGATATCGATAGCGGCGTGGGTGTCTATAAATTCGTTCTTGATAGATATCATCATAAAAAATGGCAGCCATTTTGATAATCTATCCTGGTGATAGTGTTGCTATCACCACGTCGGAGGTGTGTTAACTTTATCACTGGGATAGCTGATTTTATCCCGGTGATAAAGTTAAGACAGGTTTGAAAAACACACTATCCCAGTGATAAAAATAATTAACACCGGGATAGCGATTTATCACCGGGATAGGGCTTATCACCGCATTGAAAAACGCAGCCCTGGTGGACAGATTGATTCTATGTTCAATTAAATTTGTCCGCCCTAGATCCAAGTCATTAACTGCGAAAATACCCCGCCATAACCATAGAAGCTTTTCCAGTTTTTCTATCGCTTCTGGTATTACTTCGTCCAATTTGAACATTTTAAAAAATTCATTACGACTCAAAGCTTTAGGTGAGGAATCTTCATGGTGGTTCCGTGATTTCGAATCTTCAACTTCCTCGCCGCCACCACCTATTGGTGACGAGGTTTCCGCCGTTTCAGATAAGCTCTTAAACTGTTCCACCAGGGGCAGAGGTTACTTTAGTAAGTTTGATGGGATCTGTATTTTTCTCGGCTCGAACTGTATGAGCAATGTTCCACGCTTGGGGAAGCGACGAAAATCCGATACATGATTGAGGATATTGTTCCTACAAGAACGGGAACCTTATCATGAAAAACTGTGTGGTCTACTACCAGAAAAGGAACATCCAAGCTAAAACCTCCCTGATTTTCTTGACATTTGATTTTGACTAGTATATACCCCGAATACGGTAGGGTGGTACCATCTACTGTGGTTACTTCAAGAAAATCTGAAATGGGGAAGACAGGGGTTTCCGGCAAATAGATGTCCACGAAATTACGAGATATGGTTGAAACTTGTGAACCGCTCTCAATCAAGGCTGCACAGGAGTTATACCATCAACTGAATTTTCAGAAATGTTTCGTTTACCAACAATACGATAGGAAATTTGCGTTTCGGAGCTATTTACTGAGGATGCACCACACGTCTGCTCCCCGACGCGGGCGCTATTGCTTTTGGGTTATTTGCATCGTTTGACTTTTGCGTAAACTCACTGGTGCCCGATGGTCTAGACGAGACATTGTTTGGACATACTCTGCGATAATGCCCGATGCCACCGCAGGAAAAACATGTTTTATTTATCGAGGCACTGTACCGTGGACGGAAAAGACTGAGCTCCGCCATATCGCTGCCCAGACTGATAGGATGCTGGAGGTTTTGTCCACATGCGAAGCATGTTTTCTAAACTCCACTCCATGGCGGCCATGCGTGTTAACAATTTTTCAAAACGTCGTTCCCACTGAGACGACATCTTTAGTACCGGAGGTAAGGGATAGACTGAAAGATTTGCTTGTTTATTCGATATTTGCGCAGTAACGGGGTTCTTATTCACAATAGGTTTGGCATCTTTACGTGTTTTCTTCCCTTCGATTTTCCTCGCCTCAGTTACCATCTCGTAATAAGTGTCATTTAAGTGAAAAGGGAAACGCGTACCCATACGAACCAAATCGTCTCGCAAACCACGCCAAAATTGACCACGTAGCGTTTTAGAACTAATAGCTCCCGCACTCCCTGGAACTTGGCGTATTCGCGACGCCAAATCTTCTAACCGACACGACCATTATGGGACAGTCTCTTCCTGCTTTTGCACGCACACATAAAACTGAGCTAGCCCCTCTTCTAAAGAAAATACCTCTTCAAAAACTAAACTCATGCGCGTCAGGATAGTAGAAATATCTGCACCTGGGCCGCAATTTAACAACACGCCCGCGGCATCTCCGCGAAGAGATCTACGTATGGCCTGAAGAATTGTTCCCTCTGTAAGTGCGTCATCTCTCTGAAGATCGAGTACCTCTAGTTTCCACTGTCGGAAACTGACATCCCCCTTGGCCGTACTAGCCCCCAAGAAAGAGCCTAGTCTAGGTGTTTGAATTGCAATTGTTTTTTCAACCCTAGACTGTTTCTGTAAATTGAGTGAGGGTTTCTGTGGAGTTGAACAGAACTGTTTCTGCGACCCTGGTGAATTGAACACGTTTCTAGCAGGGTTTTTGAATTGTTTTTCTAATGGAGATTTTCCCCTATCAATTAGTTCTTTGACAAGGTGGTGTTGTTCATCACAATATATTTTTCTCCCTCCATTGGACGATTTTCACTTACGAACAAATTTGGCCGTTCTTCCGAAAGCTTCCCGCTCATTTCTACGGACCAAGCTCCAATCACATATCACATGATCGCGATCAACGATTCATTCGACACTTGAAATCGTAGATTTTGTCGACCGACGAATCCCAGCGAGGGTGCCAAATGTCACAGGGTAAAATTCCTCCGTTCGTCCTGCTTTATCGGATCCTTGTCGTCACGGACTCAAGTGCCAAGAATCGCTACGGAAAATATTCTGCACGAGAACATATAATACACATCAGTAACATTTTATTTCTAAAGGCGTTACCTTATCGGCAACAGCCCAAACAATACCAAATTCCAACGCATTTCACATAATGTGTATACAACTCATAGATAGATGGTAGCACCTATCGGTAAACGCAATGCAAAGATTTACATCCGGTTACATTAAGACAAGACTTATTTTAAGTCTCAACTATGGAACCGGCCCCAGGGCCTAGGCGTGCCCATCCGCCAGTACGGACCTATTCTGGACGGCCGCCGGCAGCCGGCACAATAATCGCCAGCCCGTGCGCTGCCGTGTCGATGGAATCCGTTGAACAACCTGATCGAACACATCCGTAATCTGATTCTGACTGGTTAATCGATTAAGTGAAACGTTCGGTTATAAGTTCCGATCACAACTATTAGTCGACTTAGTTGTCGAATAAACACTATAATCCGTGTAAACTGTAGATAAATAAAGAAATCCCACACTTCGAATTTGAAATTATACTATCAAATTTACTATTACGAAACCACAACTTTTCGGCTGTTGACTAACAGCCATCAAGCAATAAAACATCAAGGGGTACCGTGGAAACCACAGCAATTCTAAACAGTTCAGAGTAAAAACAAATTAAGTAACTAAGTGAAGTGGACTGAAGAGGGTGGCGATAACAGAGTGACACATAGTGACATCAACCCAAATCTAATAAAGAGTTGATGTGTCTGGATAATAATTGGTTATGGGGAGAAAAACCAGTATTTAGATTAGTAGATAAATTGGATTTCGAAAGTTTACATATAAGGGCTGATTCCACTATGTGTCTCTTATGAATATCTTTACAAGGATAAATAAGTTTCGAATTCTGAAAGTCAAATTGGTGATTGGTTGTAAAGACATGATTCGCTATTCCACTCTCAGGCTTTTGGTTGCGGATATCTATTTTGTGTTCTTTAATTCGCTGACTGAGATTACGTCCCGTTTCGCCGATGTACATCATATTACAGTCTTTACATGGTATCTTATAGACCCCAGACTCAATTAGCTCACTGTTGGGTTTATTTTTGGTTAAAACATTAGTGAGTTTGTTATTATACTGAAAGACTAATCTAGTGTCGATGGTGCTTAATGTGGATTTAAAGCGTTCCAAAGTAGGTAAATACGGGATTATGATATTCTTTTGAGCTCTGCGTTTTGTGGTCAGGTCGTTATGTCCAAAGTGAGAAATTCGGGCTTTGAAATAAGCTTTGTTCAAAATTTTGTCTGGATAGGCTAGTTTCTTGAGAGCAGTTCTTATATGTTTGATTTCTTTATCTAAAAACATTTGATCACAAATACGTAGAGCTCGAAGAAATAATCCTTGGGCTATTCCAATTTTGATGTTCAAAGGAGTAAATGAGAAAAAATGAAGATAAGCTTCAGCGTTAGTCGGTTTTCTATAGAGAATTTCAAAT
Organism: Tubulanus polymorphus; assembly: GCF_964204645.1. Lineage (NCBI taxonomy): Eukaryota > Metazoa > Nemertea > Palaeonemertea > Tubulaniformes > Tubulanidae > Tubulanus > Tubulanus polymorphus. The sequence goes on from NC_134034.1 coordinate 8,086,144, forward strand.
TTGTTTTGAAATTATGAATGAGTACATCGAGAAACGGGATGCAATTATTTTCTTCCCACTCAAAAGTGAAATTCAAAGTAGGATTTAAAGAGTTCAAATAATGTAAGAATCCATTCACATTAAAATCGGGGGAAACTAAACAAAGAATATCATATCAACGTAACGTCGCCAAATTTTGGGTCTACTTTCAGTGTAAAGAGGAAGAATTTCACTTTCGACATGTTCCAAAAATAAACCAGCAAGAACAGGGGAAAGTGGATTCCCCATAGCCATACCAAAAATCTGTTCAAAATAGTTAGAACCAAATTGAAAATATAAGTTTTTTGTACAAAGTTCAATTAAAGTCCAAAAGACAATCAACCGGTATACCAAAATGAAAATCTAAAGTAGGTAACTTTCTCCTAAGAAAGTCCAAAGTAGGTTCTAAAGGAACATTATGTTTGATGTTTTATTGCTTGGTCTGTTTATCTTAAGTTTTGACACACTGCTTTTATTTTAGATCCTGTGAGTTTATATGCTTTGTAACTTGTTTTTCTGGTCATTCCACCTGACGATGGCTGTTAGTCAACAGCCGAAACGTTGTGGTTTCGTAATAATAAATTTGATAGTATAATTTCAAATTCGAAGTGTGGGATTTCTTCATTTATTAGTCGACTAGCTTCGAAAACCGAACTCCCGCCGAGCTCGGCGAGCTTCTTCATTTGTCTTCGACAGCAAGAGTGCCGGGGTTCGAACTCACTATTGACCAAGAATTGCGCTCACTCTACTATCGTGCCTTCGATCAAGTAGTTACTGATCTCCAGGAAGTTGATGCTGTAAACAAATTGAAGAGGATGGCCCGAAACGTTTCATGGAGAAAATCGCTTTCTGACGCTGTAAGCTGGAGACAGGATCAAGCATTGAATGAAACAATTTATATTTTACGAAATATTGGACCTACAGGATTTTTGATTAAAGAAGAAGGAGAAAACAAGAAGTTCAAGGTAGGCCGAGACTTTCACAGGGGCTTCTTGTCACAATAGCTATGTTCACGGGAATTTTTTTAACGGATCTGTCATATCATGTTATATATCAAATGAAAGCCTAAAAAAAGATCTTCCAAAGGCAAAAAGAATTTCTAAGATTGACCAATGTACACAGAAGTTACGTGCCCTTGAAAATGTAAGGATTTCAAAAATTTTCTGCCGCAGTATTAGTAAAAGCAGCACTTAGTGATCGCTCCCTAGTAACCAGTCATTGTTGCGTTAATTATTGTATTTAATTGATTAATATTTTACATTTAACATTTCTTAATTAATTTAAGGTAAGTATCATATTATAAATGGAAAGTGTATGTAGAAAACAGTCATTTATAAGTCACGTAGGAAAGTGTGAGGAAAAATGTTAAACGCAACGATATTTTTTCGTGAACTCCAAAAATTTTTTATGATGTTTACCTAGAAAGCGTGCATGGTGACGTTTTGATATAACTTCAATGTCGAGGTTAGTATAACTTTAGTTTTAACTCTAACTGGAATTTTAGATATCTAGAAATAAAATAACAATTATGAAATAACTAATATTTATAACGTATTTATAAATACACTGACTAATTTACAGCACTGTGATATTTCCGCTTTGTATTTCTTCTTCCAGTTTCTCAACATACAATGCATCATCATTATCGTACTTGATATTGAACCATGACGAGTAACCAGGAACAGAAGAAATAACCGTAGCTAAAAATTTGGTGAGTACGCCGCTATCATTTGGATCGTCTTCATTTTTTACAAGCATTTCATGACTGATTGTTTTCCCTATCAAATTTCCAGCTCGTTCTCTTTCCGTTGCGGTTGTTGGAATCGCTTCTGCTGCTTCGACAAGCTGAATGACATTTGCTTGTAGTTCATCTAAACTTAAATTCCTTCTTTTCTTTTCATCTACTCTCACAGAAAATCTGTATATAGAAGCATCATCCCATTGCTGCTGGAGAATTATCTCACGGAACCTTAGCTGTCCCTTCAAAGCCATTTCTTTATCACTTTTGGTTTTCGGATTATTCAAACTCTGGATAACATCTTGGGGAGTTTGCCAAAAGCCATAATACATGATGTCTTTGATTATTAGTTCTCTTTCCTTCATTTGCCGTTCTCTTTTTTCAGCTAGCGCCTTTCTGCGCAATTTGTAAAGCTCTTGTATCTTGCGGCGATCAGTCATGGCTTTCTGTACAAGTGCTTCTTGCTGTTTTGTAGGTTTTGATGCTAGCCAGTCTTGTGTCTTGTTGAGGGAGAACATAATATAAGCTTCAATTCCAATGTGATTGATGTTGGGCTTGAATCTGAGTAACTGATCAGAATAGGCAAAGACTCTTTCTGCAAACTTATTGTGTAGCTCAGCACTTCCTGATGTTGAATGTTTCTCATTAGTTGAGAATTCACCTCCCTCCAAAAATTCCTTATACTGTTCCTTGAGCAGATTGACAATAGCAGGTAAGATGACGGAAAGTTGCAGTTCACATTCATTATCATATTCAGATTCTTCTATCAAACATGAATATACATGATCTTTCTTTACAGGATATATGTCGCTAAAGACTTCAAGTTTGCCATTCATAAATTCACTGATCCTGGCACTAGCACTTTCGATGTAACTGATGAGCTCTGGAACAAATCGAATGAGGTCTACCATTTTTACTGTTTTATCCTCAGTGAGCCTCCACAATGGTCCAGTGATGAATTTACTGATTAGCCCTAATGCTTTACATCCAGCGATATTGTCTACGGATTTTAGGTCTGCAAACACAGACTTCAAGAGGCGATTTGGATTATCGACCATTTCCAAATAATCAATCATCTTTTTGTGAAGAAAGTACACAAATCCTCCATTGAAAAAGATGATATTGAATCGATTTCCTCGAAAAGGAACAATTGGTATACTTCTGAGTTGATGATGTTTGAGGAACTCAGTCAGGAAACTTTTGAAGTGGGCATGACATCCACTTTTTTCATCGGCACCCCTTGCAAACGCTTTTGCCGCGGTACGTATCAGACGAATGACACCTGGCTCCGATGGTTGTATAATCTGTGGCCCTGTTACGACCAGGTCTTTTTCTTTTTGTTGCTGCAGGAGGACTTTCTGGGTGACTTCAGCCACCTGAACAAAGCTATGTAAGCCACAGAAAAAATTCGCTAAACTTTCGATGGGTGCTTTGTCGTCTGCTGACATTAAATTCCAGTTAGAAATCGTCTCAGGTAATATGTTCAATCTGTAGTTGGAGAGGAGTTCGTGCCACTTGAGCTCAGTAGCTGCACGATCGGACATTGTATTCTGAATATTCTTTAAAATGTGTTTGCCAGTTGTATTAGTTGTTTCAGAGCATCTGTCATCAATGTCTTGTATTATTTGTTTGAATGTATGGAGGGTGTCATCTGCTGATTTGGTGGTGAGGTCTCGCAGTCCAAGTACGTAATGTTTTCTGTCTTCCCCTGTCACGTGAAAACCCATGTATTTCTCTCCGAATTTAGATGTTTCGTCAGAATATAATGTTGTATTCTCTTTACGACTTAGTTCATCCCCCAATTGCATCTGGCTTAAGCCTAATCGTTCGATGTTCATTCGTCGTATAGTACTAGTATTTGGCAGTTTTGATGGAGTTTTCCCAAGATATTTAAAGCATGAACTTATTACAGAATTAACATGTTCACTTGGAACATGATGCATCAGTAATTCATAAACCAGAGCTCTGAATTTGGTGTTATATACCCCGTCAGTTTCTGTTTGTTCAATCTCACTGTTCAATCTAATATTTTCTTCATACATTCTACATTTTTCCTTTAGATCTAAATTGACTTGCTGGCAGGTTTCAAGTTCTCTTATTATATCAGTACAGTTATCGCAAACCTGTAATGCAGTTGATGATGTAGATCTTTCTAAATTTTCACTCTTATTTTTGTAATATCGCTTACTTTCAGTTACTCTTTTCAGCTGTTTTTTCTTTTCTTCTAAGATGGAATTATAACATGGATTTTCTTTTTCAGGTAAAGGTGATGCAGAGTAACTGTGATCAGCTTGCTGTTCATCTTGACAATTGCGCTTATTGGACATTTCGAATGGTGTTCGCAGCCATTTTTGAAGTTCTTCCTACAAGAAATGAAATTTGGCTAATTGCTTCACTGGAGAAAAAACTGAATTTATATTTTTGTCTCCCTTCAAGTTTATAATACTGCATTTATAAATTCCATCATTATTGTAGGACTGTAGAGTATTTTTCATTCTTTATTAAAATTAATTGACAAAAAACTCTATCTTATGTTTTTATCAACTAAAAACTATTATATTATAAAAACTATTATAGATTCGAGATGGTCGAGAATGTCATTTTCTAATGATGAGATGTAACTCACAATTTGAGGATGATACCAGTCAGTAGTATCCCTGTATAAAAAAGAAAAGGGAGCTAACTAAATCGAAGTACGGTCATCTCTAGTCAGTAACCTGTCTGTGGTTTAGTTTCACGATCGGATATTTTCACAAACCACAGTCAGGAATGGGAAGGTCATTTTTGTATGAAATCTTCGTCAGCCAATTTGACTGACGAGTAATTTGCCTGGCATTTCATTGTCTCTTAAGATATCTGTCTCATTTTTGTTGTAATCGACGCACAACAGATTAGTAGTTTGTCTGATACCTATAACACCTCACCTGACGATCTTAATCCATGTGCAAATCGGCCGTAAAATGAGAGTAAATTTCCGTCCAGTCAACAGCTGCCATTTTGAAAATTACTGGAGGTACTGGCACCTGTGGACTGAGGCCAGGACAATAGCACAAACTAACAAAGCGAAACGACGAAATTTAAAAAAATTAAAAAATCAACACTTATTCACATTTTTCTTTTACCAGAAATTTATTATTTCATTATTTATTATGGAAAACACGAAGACTTGAAATAAAAGTTGGAAAACCATCAAAAATAAAAATTGTCGTTTCGTCTTGGAAGTTTTATATAAATCCTTGTAGGTCCCCTTGTCTTATCATGCCACATGTGCAATACAGAGAAATGGCGGCCAATGGCGAAATTTGTGGAGAATTTAATTAATTTCTCAAAATAATGTTGATTAATCACTCGAAACATACATAAAATTGGATTATTTCGAAAGGTACCTGTGTTAGTTTGTGAATTAAGCCATTAATTGTGGACTGAAGTGAATAGAAAATATATTTTTGAAGTGTTACTTTTTTCAACCGTGTTTTGGTCCTTGTCATCCCTAACGTTGGTATAAGCCCATCCGATTATAAAAAGCTTACCACCAACGATTAGGTAACTAACTAGGTCATCTCATACCCAGGTCAACTCGTACCTGGTCAAGTCGTACCTGGTCAAGTCGTACCCTATCTTTGGTCAACTCGTACCCTACACTAGCCAACTCGTACCTTCCCGCTTTCGTTGTTTATAACTTTCAAAATGATATTTCCACCTTGCCTATCAAACCCTGGTTCCTAATCATCATAGTTCCAACAAAAAATATCAGTGTTTATAATCCCGTGGCTGTGTAATTTACAATGACATCTATTGGCGCTATTTCACTTTCGTACCCCCCTCCCAAAAGTTTTTATTTCAGCATATTTATTATCAGGGAGGTCTGTAGAGTCAAAATAAATTACTTTTGACAAAAAAAAATAATTTTTTCCAAGCCAAAATTCTGATAATTTGGGGCCGATTTCCTCGATTCAAACCGACGGGTCGGCCATGTTTCCGCACTAATTACCACCTAAAAACACCTGAATAAATATATCTCAATAAATGGAATTGAATTGAATTGACATAATTTCGTTTTTGGGTACATAACTTTTCTTCATCAGGACATCTTTAAATCAATAGCTAAGTATGAAAATAATGCAATCATACGCGTTATTTTCAGAGATGGTTATGTTTGAAAACATGGTTTTTGCAAAGTTTTTATGTCATGACATTTCAGTGGAGGGTTAGCAACTTTGAATGACATCCAATATGGCGTTGTTGACGTCGCGAATCGGCGAATTTACACGCGATTTAGGGCCCAAAATAACAAAATTTTAACCTAGAAAAAGTAAGTTTTTTGGGTCAAAAGTTACTGATTTTGAATCTCTAGACCTCCCTGATAATAAATATGCTGAAATAAAAATTTTTGGGAGGGGGGTACGAAAGTGCAATAGCGCCCATCTATTGGTAACTGTCGACACTACTCTAGGATATTCAGTAATCAGTAATCAGTAGTTTAGACGTGTGACCAGCGATGGTCTTTCATCGCTAATTGAAGTTGATGTAATTCGGTTAATTTGATAAATACGGGAATTTGTCTTTTGACCCCTAATAACAATTTCGCTTTTTTGTTTCGTTGAGTGCGCGAGAGGTCGCTAAAAGTCGTATACATCCACTCCGGTCGCTTCGCAGTGTTTATCGAGGCGGGCTTTGAAAGAGTTTAGTGAAGGTGCCTCGATCACATCGGCAGGTAGACAATTCCATTGATTTACGATTCTGAACGCGAAGTAGTGCCCTCGTAGGCTCGTCTTACATCTCAATTTTCGAATCTTTAGTCTATGACCACGGGTGTGAGTGTTTGTCTCCAGCGGCGGTACCAGTTCCTCTGCATTTGAGTAAAGATTGTAGAATATCTTGTACGCTTCGATCATGTCGCCCGCTTTCTCCTGTGGCTCAAACTAGGGAGTTTAAGATATTCCAGTCTTTGCCTGTAGGAAGTGAACGTATATTCTTGAGAAGCTTAGTTGCCCGACGTTGAACCGATTCAAGTTTCAAGATGTCTTTACGTATCGACGGGTTCCAAACGGCAACGGAGTATTCCAAAACAGGGCGAACTAAGGCTTTGTAGAGTTTCAGGAATAGTGATCTATCTGAATGACTCAAGGAATGTCTAATTGTGTAGAGTAGGCCTACCCTATTTGCTGATTTGGTTATGTTGTTTATATGGGATTGGGGTTTAAGGTCGTTTTGGATGAGGACACCTAAGTCACGTTCTTCACTACTCGATTCAAGTGTCATGTACTGTCTTGTTTCATCTGTCATTTTATATTCACACGGCTGGTGGCGTTTTCCGATTCTCAGACATTTACATTTTCCAGGATTAAACGATAGTTGCCAGATTCGAGACCAAGATTCAAGTTTATTTAAGTCACTCTGTAGTGTCTCACAGTCGTAGATAGTTTTTATTCAGCGGTAAAGCTTACTGTCGTTGGCAAACATCTCGATATGGCTGCTTACATTCTCGGTGAGGTCATTTACAAAAATGAGGAAGAGGGTCGGGCCTAATACTGATCCCTGAGGAATGCCACTCTTGACTCTGGTTGGTGCGGAAGACTCGTTTTCGATCACAACTCTTTGTGTTCTGCTGATCAGGAATGCTTCGAGCCAGTTTAACAGGCGACCAGTTATTCCGAAGTTTTGTGCCTTCGCAATGAGGCGTTTATGTGGTACCGAGTCAAAGGCTTTTTGAAAATCGAGATATATTATGTCAACGGAGTCTCCGTCGTATAAGAATTTATTCCAGTTGTTATGACATATTAATAGGTTTGATGTGCAATTTCTCTTTGGGAGGAAGCCATGCTGATTTGAAGAGATAATGTTTTCTGTTGTCAGGTGGTTCATAATTTCGTCCCTAATAAGTGTTTCTAATATTTTGCAACATATGCATGTTAGACTAACTGGTCTGTAGTTTGATGCTCTGGATTTATCGCCCCTTTTATGGATCGGCTTAACTATCCCCATTTTCCAATCCAATGGCAGTGTACAGGTGGTGAGTGATTTTTGGAATATTAAACTCAGTGGCCTCGCTATCTTGTGGGCTAGGCCTATTTCTTTCAACAGTGGGGTGGAGGTCATCTGGGCCTGGGCTCTTGCTCACTTTGAGGTTTTTCAGTTTCTCTAAGACTGATGCAGATGTGACATGTTGATCCACATGGTCTAATGTGCTACCTACTGTCAGCGGCGTAGGATGGGGGATGTTGCGAACATCCTCTGTAACGAACACACTGCTGAAATACCTATTAAAAATCTCAGTTTTTGCAGTGTTTTCTGTAGCGATGCCCTCGTCATGAAGAATGGCTGCAACTTTTGATTTTGTTTTAGTCTTTGACTTTGTGTATGCCCAGAAGGCTTTGGGATTTGTCTTTGCCTGGCATGCCAGTTTATTTTCATATCTCTTAGTAGCTCTCCTAATTTCAATTCTCGCTTTTTTTCTCAAGGTATGGTATATTTCGTTATCTTGATTAGTTTTAGTTTTCAGGAATTTCCGCCTGGCTTTTTGTTTGTCTTTGATGGCTTTCATTGTTGTTGTGTCCATCCATAATGGTTTTTGTCTGTATTTTCGACCAGGCTTTAGAGATCGTCTTGCAACATGTTTGTCGCGCAGTTTAATCAGTTCGGTTTTGAAAAGAATCCAAGCGACTTCAACATCGTCTGTCGCCTCGATTTTGTTTGACAGTTCTCCCGTATCAATGCTCTGCCTTATAGGGCCTAGCCTCATAGTCGCCGAGGTCATATTTATGTATTACTGTGGATGACACCTGGGGGTTCTCTATATTTAGCGCTGTAGTTGAAGGTGATAACTATGTGATCGCTTTTTCCTATGGGGTGGTCATAAGTTACTTGATCAATGGCGTTTTCATGGTTTGATAGAATTAGATCTAAAAGACTCGGCTGTTGATTAGACCTGTACCTAGTTGGCTCATCTACGAATTGGCGAAGATAGCAGTCATTTACCGTTTCAATGAATAGGCTTGATGCATGGTTTCTATTGGCTGTTGATGCTTCAGTCTCCCAGTTTATTTCAGGGAAGTTGAAATCCCCAGTGATCAATAGGTCGTCGCAACCCTTCAGTTCCTCTGACATGCTTCTAATCATGTGATTTAACTTCATATTGTTTTCAACAGTAGAGTTTGGGCTCCTGTATATAGTACCGATAAGAAGGGAATGTCCATCCTCTTTGAGAACCCTAATCCACTCATTTTCCGAGGCACTTATTTTTGAGGTTATTTCATTTATTATCATATTGTTTCTAACGTATATACAAATAGATCTCATTTAGATTATGTACAGGGGCTTGGTATCCAGGTAACAACAGTGAGTTGGGGTTTACATTTCCTAACTTTGATTTTCTCTTTGGTTTCACTTCAGTTATCATGATGATATCAGGATCCTCTCTATATACAATTGCTTTTATCACGTCGATTTTATTTGTCATCACGTCGAGATTCGTGTATAGGAATTTCATGTTGTAGTTGGGGGGTGGGTGTTGGTGGGGTGGGCAGTTCTCTCCTCCGAAAGGGCCGTTTCTGATTTTTAGATCTGTCTCTCCAGCTCTTTGTCTAGTGGCTAGTTCTTCCTTCAGTTTTTGTAGTTCATTCTATCTCCGGTCGAGCGGTCGGGGGCAAATTTTAATATTGGTGCCTGCGTCCTTTTATCCTCAGGGTGTATTAGTTGTTTGCCACTTACGGTGTTTAAGAAGATCTCGCTCTCCCATACTGTTGAATATTGCGTTTATTGGCCTCACAAAGTTAGGTTTTTTTTCTGCCATACGAAAGGCTGTAATGAGGGTAGCTTTATATTTAGGCCTACGTTAGTAGGTAGGGCGTTTAAACTAGAGATATCATGCCGTTTTTCCTCGGCTGGTTCATCTAGATCATTTTCGAGGAAGTCGTAGATTACCACGTTAGTGCTTCTTCTCTCTCTGTCTCGTCGTTTGGTCATAGGCTTCGATCTTTTGGTCGACTGTATTTGCCAAGAGTTCGGGTTTTAAGCCAACTCTATCGTTTTTTAGTTGGTCGACCTGTATTCTGAGTTCGCTAATACCCACTGTGGCATTACTTACCTCCTCGGTTAATGGTTCAATTCTTTCGGTAACAGTTCTATTAATTTCAAATTTAAGGTTCTCTTCGATGGTAGTTAGTCTTTTATTCATCTCGAGGAAGCCGGAGTTTGAAGATGTTTTTAGGTCTCGGACGGAATCTGCGAGTTCTTTAAAGGATACTACTGAGTTGCAGCACGTGTCACAGGTTATTAATAAGCTTGGGATATCGACCTCTTCCATAATAAGAAGAACTGCTTGCGGGATGTTGCTACAAGAGTCGCATAGGTAGTTTTGACAGATTGAACACCTAATGTTCGTGTTTTTGGTTGACCGCCAGCATTTGGAATAGGTATTTGGAACAGGTGCTTTTGCTACTTGCTCCTTGAGTTCTAGGCTGAAGGTGGTCTGTGGGTGAATGTGGTTTCGATTTGTTGCGTTTTCGTTTCTTGCCGCTAGGTTTAGTTGGTGTTTCGTTACCATAGTTTGGGGATGAACTATCCATAGGCTGCCCAAGTAATTTGTCAATGTGACTCTGAGGTGTTTGGGCCATGAGCAGGTTAGCAACGGCTTGGCTGGTCTCCGATGTGTTTTCTGCGTCTCTAGTTTGGTTCCCATTGCTAAGTGTATGTCCAGGATCAAAGGGGACATGTCTTATTTAGACCTACTGACTCTTCATCAGTAGATGAGAGCGACGAATAAGGAGGGCTATCCTCTAGGGAAGAAGTACTGTCTCTATATACTCTGTCGTTCATTCTGTCTAGGCTTATTTAATCCTTAACTGTTTTTTTTTATTTATTATTTTCTTCAAATATTGGGAGTTAAGTTAACCAGTTGTTTGGTGACACTGTCGTGGCTGGATTTGTCTACACAGTACAGGGCAGTTTTCGTTTTTTTTTTCTTGATTTTAGAGATCACTGGGGGAGCCTCTGTTTACCCATTTATAGGAAACCCTGAACGAGTAATAAATATACTAACACAGTCTGATTTTAGTTCGTTAGACGGTTTACTTACGTACGCAATTTTATTTAATTTCATACGCAATCATAATATTTGACCAATTAAGTTGTTCTCCACAAACCGTAGTGATTGCGCGCTGCAAAAACCGGAGTGTCTGGTTACTGTTAGCAACGGTAAACAAAAGTTTAGGTGATATTCGGAAACAAGAAAAAAAAAATTATCTTACGAACCGATCCACTCAATATCCTCCGAAAATATGAATCTTCACGAGTTGAGCGACTAAATCTCACGAAATCGGGAAGAAATTATGTTGGTTCAATGTCTGTTATTGTAGTTTAAACGTCCTGGTTCTCGTATGACTAGACCACTCCTGCGCATGCGCACTCTCTCTCTCTGGGCTGCTGAAGAGTAAAAGACCAAGCCCGTAGCCAGGAGGGTTCGTCCGTTCGAACGAATGCCCCTTTTTAGAAAGTGCCCTTCATAATTTTAGTAAAATAATTTTTTCGATCCAAATTGTGACATTTTATGGTACAAAAACATTTAAAAACAAAACCCAATAGTTTGAGTATGAGTGAAATATTCACTAGATGCTTGGAGAATGCATCTTGGGGAATAGTTTGAAAAACGTTTTCTGGGGTCGGTCTGGGCTTGCTTTTGAGATACAGTATATGTAAAAGGTTCCCTTTTTATAATTTAAGAACGCCCTTTTCAAAATCCTGACTACGGCCTTGAAGACACATTGTTAATGTTGTCGTTAAAAGTAAAACGGATATCAAAACACACTGGTCGTACTTCTATTAGGCCTATATTTTCTAGTTCTTAAAATCAATCGTTCAAAGCCACGTAAAAATATCCAGCTCGTGGCTGGTTAGATTTATTTGGAAATTATCAACTTTTTCGACATCATTCATTTCACTTGATCAAACTTGTAAAAGAAACAGCCCCGGAAGATGAACTGATTACAAATTTTATTATAGCTTACAAAAGGTCGATTATCATTTTTAATTAATCTAATTTTTTTTGATTCAACGTGCGTGTATTATCATATTGCCTTGAACTCTGAGAAATCTAGTCATTGAATTTAGACGAATTGTTAGGATAAATTAGCACTTAGATCTAGATCAATAGGTAATATAACAGTCTATTATTTGAAAATGGAATTATTAAAATTTGGAATCCCTTCATTTTCGGGGATCCAACTTCCCGGTCAACGACTGTATTTTATTTGTGCGTGTTCAATAAAACGATTTACCAATTACTGCGATATAGTAAACCATTAATGCTCTTATTGGCACGGCATGTCTGTTTCAGAAATATACACACCAACTCATCTAAATAAATAGTGAACCCGTGTCATAGATATATGAAGCTGGTCACCTGGCGGATGTTTTAGAAAACTAAATAGATAGTGAACCCGTGTCATAGATATATGAAGCTGGTCACCTGTCGGTTGTTTTAGAAAACAGAATAAATAGTGAACCCGTGTCATAGATATATGAAGCTGGTCACCTGTCGGTTGTTTTAGAAAACAGAATAAATAGTGAACCCGTGTCATAGATATATGAAGCTGGTCACCTGGCGGTTGTTTTAGAAAACAGAATAAATAGTGAACCCGTGTCATAGATATATGAAGCTGGTCACCTGGCGGTTGTTTTAGAAGACGAAATAAACCCGTCTCTTACATTTCATCCAATATACGAAACCAACAAAAAACTGGGATTGACATGCTCCTTTTATTCGAGACAGCTCGCTGGAAAAGTCACGAACAGATCACGGTACCTTTTTTATTTTTAATTTGAAAAAAAAGATTAACTGCTGGGTCCTTAATATTTTTGCAAAGAACATTAAGTGTAGAGAGTAATCTTTAGATTATTGATTGACGATTAAACAATGATTCGCTGATCGCTTCTCCAGCAAGGCTGCTGCTAGACCACGCCACCACATACTAAGTTTTCGGTAATCCACTTAATGTATCAATCTTGTTCTGCTGATCACAAGTAAAAGATGAATTTTTTAATATACACTTGCGGGTCTCATTTTTGGCATACTTTTTACAATGTTAAAGCTTAGTGGTCATTTTCATCAAAGGAGAAAAAATACTGCTGGGCAATTTTCGGGGTTTGTCAAATCATTAGAACTAATTACATAGCTTCCTACATCGCCAGCAGGTGTAAACCTTGACAACACCCGTTGATACTCCGTCGGCTGATCATCAATTGAAAATGTTTATATTTCTGTAAATCAGTTCTAAGCAACTTCTCAGTTAGCACGCAATTAATAATTCGTTCAGTATATATTAGATGTGTTTTCCGTTGCTATCATTCGTGGAAACTGTCCATACCTGACATGATTGATGAACGTATAATTTTTTTCACATGTTACAATATATTAAGCGGTATAAAAGATCAGCTCTAACCTGATTCGTAGCCACTTCGGTACTAGCTTTACAGCAAAATCACTTATCTTACTTGAAAATATCTACTTTATCCACGACATGTCTTGGGCACTAGAATATGACGATGCACGCAAAAAAACATTCCTCTTCGTATCTGGAAACCGCGCGTTAAAGAAGAATGGGGATGAGTTTCCAGAAATTGAATTCATTGGCTGCGGTGATACGTCTGAACAGCTTTAGGTAAGTGTATTTAAATAATGTATTTGATATAATATTTTTCTTTCTAAATGTATTTGATACAATATGTTCTAATGTAATGTAAGATAACCTATGCATTCCATTCAGCCAGGTGTCACTGAGGTCGTTGTTTACTTAACTATTGACCTCCTGAACATCGGTTGGAGTAAGGATGTTTTCACAATTTCAAAAAAATGAATATTACCTGGTCACGGATATGGCTCAATAGACAAAATAACGCAATTAGTGGGAAGAGGGAAATAAGTGAAACTTATATATCGATGTAACCAAAGGCCAAGTGTAAAATTGTCAAATTGTCCCTTACACATTAGTATCAATGTAAATATCTAACGGATTCCCTACTCAGCATTTCAAGTTGACAACATACGCACCAGTTAATGGATCGTTAGATTTTGTTAGAATACTTTCGTCCCGTATTGTTTGGTCATTTTTCTCTTTTTTCTTTTTTTATGCGTGCATACATATATTTCACTCATCCTTTGATGGATTTTGACAACATTCTAACCGCATGGATCTCTCGTTGAAAATATTCCTGAGAAATTTGTTTCACAAATTTGCAACCATGCCGCTTGACGACGATATATAAAAATAGTGATCATTTTCTACTATACTCTCCTAGGATAGGATACTTTTAAAAAGAATCATTTCAGGAACTGTAACCCTTTCCAAATAGAATTTATCCTCCTCAGTTTTTATTCAATAACTAAATCGCAGCGCGTCTATTGCCAAATGCGAGATGAAGCGTTTTCGTTCTAATGCGTGCATTTGAGTCTACGGGTTATGTTTCACTAAAATTGTCCCTATGGAAAATGATATTAGTTTACTCGATTAGTACACTCTAGCGTTGTATTAAGCCCCCATCCGTTCACACGGGTGCCAAATGGGCCCGTCCGCTCTCTTATTAAGCACTAAAATAAAACGATTGAAATACTCCCTAGTAACTTAGAGAGTTTGGTATTATAAGTTACATGTGTATTTTCAATCTAATGACCACGCAATAACGAACGCATAACATAAACGTCTCTCTTTCTTTCTCTGATAAAACTTGTCAGAAGTTTACTGATTTCAAAATTTAACGGTTAAAGATAATAATATATATAACATGTTTGATACGGGCGATTCGCCGGGCGATCGAGTCGGCCGACGAAATCGTCGTCGCCGTGAGTGGCCACACGAGCTAATTTTTCGGGCGATTTATAAATTCGCCGCGATCGGGCGAAAAAATACGCTCGTGTGCCCCTACCTTATCAAACATGTTTGATATTTTCGGCCGATTATTTACGCCGGCATCGGATCGCCCGCAAATTCGTTCGTCTGCCCGCACTCAGCGAATTTCGCCGAGCGATCCATTTTTATCAACCAATAGGATGCATTGTTGATATCATGTGATTCGTTAACTCTCTCCCTCTTAGTGCCAGTCGCTGACCGAATTTCGGTTTGATCGCTATGTGTGCCCGCTCGTATCGGGCGTATTATTTCGTCGGCGAATTCGCTGGCGAATTTAATCGTCGCGATCGGGCGAAAAAATACGCTCGTGTGTCCCTAGCTTTAAACATTTTCGGGTATTCCGGATGGTTTTTATAGCCTTGATGAGGTCGCATACCACAAACCAATTGTGCTAAAATTTGTTCCTCTTAAATTCACGGCAATGAATCAAAAATATCAAAGTTCAAACATAAGAAACAGTGTGGTCTCCATGGGTTACAATAATTAAGAATAAGTTAATGAAAACAGGCAGAAACTATGGACTCTAGATGAAACTGAACTTGCAATGTGAGCAACTTAATTGGCCATGACAGCTCCACCTCTGTGATTAGTCTAACTCAGATGGAAACATAAACATTCTCTGCTATAGTGCGATGATTATCTCTTGCTCATAGGTCCTTGGTGTGCTGTAGGCTTATAGAAAACCTAACTGATAATATCTTATGTTCGTTTAGAATTCTAGTTTGCAGGAAGTACATAATGTCCTATGATTCAATATATGCATCTTAATAAAGCTCTGCTAAAAGACCTGGAAGGAATAATATGCATACATTAGGAAAAACTCACTGCGTATTGAATGGGATTTTTTAAATACTTTTTTTAGAGTTTATGATACACCGGCAAAGAACCCGTCCTGGTTGGTTCCATAATTAACTTTTGAGTTGGTCGAAATAAGAAACGGGAGTAGTGGTCTATATTCAAGCATGCCCAGAGCGTGCTCACAGCTGATGCTCACAGCAGGACTTATTTTGATACGTGCGCTCAGTGACGTCATGCAGAGCGTCAAAGCTAAATGGTCCAGAATTAGAAATCTATTTGATAATGTATCGGCAAGAAATTAATACTAAAATATACACGCCAGTATATATCTTTCATTCCATGAAAATAACAAAACTTAATACAAGGCGCACCCAGACCGCAGTAACCCGTTACAATGTTTCGCCGTTTTGTGCTTTTTACAGAGCGTTTCATAAAAAAAGGAAGTCGGCATAGGAGCGCAGCGTAGGAAGCTATTCGAGGGGTTGTTGTGTAGCTTACCACAGGAAAAAATTGGTGTGATTGGAGTGTGACAAACCATTCGAGAGAAACAGAGTTTGGAAAATCAACCAATTTACACTTGCGCGAGGCTGAGCACGAGTCATTGAAAAAGTAATCAACAAGATATAGTCCTAATTAGATCGATGCGCACTTTGCATTATGAACTTAGAGAACATAACAAAAAGTCATCAGAAAATAGTTCAGTTATGGGTTTTTTTTGGCTTCGGGATGAGTTCCTCAATCCACTTTAGTGTCCATAATAACAAAATATCAACATTTTAGAAGAAGGCTGTACACTGTCCACCGATGCGATTTAAACTCGTCGCACTCGCTTTAGCGTATCAGAACTAACAAATTTTCGCAGTTGTAACTTAAATCGACGAGCTGAATAGTTTCGTAATTCTTGCAACTTGATTATTCACATTCTATTTCATAAACGCTTTCCCAATGAAAGGGATTGCACTGTTATTTATATCCTGAGGAATTAAAATCTGAGAGTGACCAGCGAAAATCCAAGCCAAGTTACTATCAATTTATATTGAATGAACATTGTAATACATTAATCAATTATACAGTATTGGTTCCAACCGTTTGTGGTCAACACTTTGCAAGTCGAAACTCGACCGAGTTAAGACAAAATCTGTTTCTCCCAATTTGTTCATCATGCATCAATTATTTTTTTGTGGATGGCTGGCTGCCCAGAAACCCCTCTGAAATCTTGATAAGATTTAGCTGCATTTATCGACTTCAACTGAGCTTGTGGGCCATTCTATGAGGATCTACTTTTTATGAAACACTCAGCAGTATTGAATTAGAATGCTTGCAACATTTATCAAACATTATAAACCACAAGTTTTTTCCTTTCTTTTTAGTTCACGTTCACGGGAGAGTCCTGCGGTACGCGGGTGAAAAGAGACAAATTCAATTCGAATTTCAATGAAATCTGCAACGAAATAGGCAAGGATAATAAAAGTAACTCAGAATTTGTTTCGAGTGTGATTTCGCACACCTCAGTCACAAAATTAAGTAGAAAAAGGCCAAACTCGACTGCCCGAAATGACTCCATGCCTCTGAAACGATTTAAAGACATGGAGACTACAATAGACGTCGAAGAAGATGGACTGCAGGTGGAATTATCCGCAGAAGATAAAGTAATAGCAGAGCATAAATTAGGTACGCCTGTGTATTCACATGCACTGAAAATATACGTATTGTTGCAGTATATACAAAACAGCATTATTGACTGAAGCTAAAAAGATACGTTGTTTTCTTATGATCATGCGGGAACACGGATTGATAAGGGTGGGCTGTGGACATTTGAAAATTGAGAAAATATGTTTCGAGGGGGTTTTGTGTTGGTGTATAAGATATTTCAGATTTTTTCAAAATGTTTTCTTGATTGGATTTCTGATCTTGAAATAGGGCTGTCCCATATTTGTTTCATTTAATTTGAACTGGTTTGGCGCCATTTATGGCCCCTTCAAACCACATCACTGCCGGGAACGAAGGATGGGTTTGACATCAGATTCAGGGGTACATTTATAGAAACAGAGTTGGCTGAAATAACTTATTCATATCACCTGAAAATGTATCACTTTAGAAAATGACCCTCGTACATTTTACCGATGCAATGAGCCGATCGGCTCATAATCATTACCCCACATCTACACTGGACAGTCGTCGAAATAATGATTTTATATCGTGACGTTTGGCTAATTTCCATTAGATTGAATAACTGACACCGCTTCCTTTTTGAATTCATACAAGTGTTGATTGTAACAAAGTTAATTTTTCATACTTCCAGGCAGATTTACCGTTAGCTTTATGTGCTTGTGCGAACCTCCGGTAAAATTGTTATGTAGGGCCATCGACAAGAAATGGGTAAATGAAATAAAGCGGGAACTGCGCAGCATGCCTAATGAACATACCACCATAATTCCATGCCTTGTCGACAAGAAGGACCTCAATGAGCCTAGACCGGTTGCGACGGAGGATTTACATAGGCTGAGGATATACACATTAGGGGGAAACCATTTGCGCACAGCCGTACAGGAACTTCTACAAGAGGAGGA
The DNA here is from genome assembly GCF_964204645.1 of Tubulanus polymorphus. Taxonomy (NCBI): domain Eukaryota; kingdom Metazoa; phylum Nemertea; class Palaeonemertea; order Tubulaniformes; family Tubulanidae; genus Tubulanus; species Tubulanus polymorphus. The sequence continues at coordinate 8,104,170 of NC_134034.1, forward strand.
CAATAATCACCTCGATAGTTTGAGGAATGTAGAGATAGACTTGTACGCTGGGCTCACAAATAGTCAAGCGCGAAGGGTCGGAAATGGCCACAACATAAAAACACAGACCAATGAACTGTCGTTCATCGACAAGGCCATTGCTGCAAGGCGCCTGCTGTACGAAATGACGGGGAAGGGACCAAATGAGGCAACACCTACAATTCCAGATGGTTTTGTGGATAAATTCAGAGAGGAGATGGCATTGCCTCAAGATGCTTCCAAGGTAATGAATTTAAAAAAAATAAATAAATATATATATATATATATATATATATATATATATATATATATATATATATATATATATATATATATATATATATATATATATATATATATATATATATATACGGCTGCTTTTTCCAGGTTTGGGCCAGCTATACCACTGTTTTTAAGGTAGCATTTATGAGTATTAGATGCTGGAATATCCTGATGGAAATGGAACTAAAAGCGGAAAAACAACCAGTAAGTAATTCTCCTGGTTACGGAAGCCCCTAGGTGACATACGAGAAAACCTTTTCACAATTTCGACTTAATTAGTCGAATTTCGACATAATAAGTCGAATTTCGTGTTAATTAAGTCGAATTTCGAGTTAATTAAGTCGAATTTCGAGTTTTATTTTCATGTCGAATTTCGACTTAATTAACACGAATTTCGACTTATTAAGTCGAAATTCGACTTATTATGTCGAAATTCGACTTAATAAGTCGAAATTATGAAAAAAATTATCTCATATGTCACCTAGGGGCTTCCGTACCTGGTCGCGTCTACGGGAAGCAATTCTTTGTCCCCATGACATCTCCGTTGGAAAGACCCCTTGACCTCCGACCCTGAGCGAATGACATCGATGCCAGCAGTAACGCATATAAACCGGCTCTGAAAACCGACGTAAACTTCCCTGCCAGGGACAGTTGCACGCTCTCGCTCGCAATCACAGAGATCTTGCGATGAGGACTCTAAAACGCAAAGCTGACCTAAGCCGGTTTTAACGAAGCGCCTATTTGCGACCTGTTCAAGCACAAGTCGACTACGCCCACCATATTTTTGAATCAGACCTGTCAATATTGATATACACAATCATTATTCTTCGCAGAGCCCATTTTCTCAACTGCACGAACCCCAAAGTAAAATGTCTTGCTGAAAAATCGCATTTATTTTCAAGGTATTTCAACCGTTCCAAGGACTCGGCGAAGAGAAAATTTATCGACTACTGATGGAGGTGAAAGACGGGTATTTGACTTTCCCGGAATGCAGTCGAAAGGCAACGCAGACAAAGAAATTTGATGTGATCAGGGCAACGTTCGTGAATATCACTGGAACCAGAGACTGGGTCGAGGCGAAGAGACGATTTTCGTCCTTTACTACAGATGACATTTTAAAAGGATTTTTAAAAGACTTCCCTACAAGTGAGTATCACGCATTTTAGAAGAAAAGTAAATTTCTAGATATGAATATTTTTTCGTTCGTTATTACGTGTATTTTGCAATATCTATCTTTATCATTCATCTTTCTATTTCAATTTTACAGGCACAAAGTCAAAGAAAGCTATTCCAGCTGCATTTTTAGATTTTTGTCGTCGTGCTTCAGAGTCGCAGAATGCCTTGTCGGTTGATATAACTGTAAAAGTGGGTGGTGTCGACCAAAGTCATTTGTATAAACGTATCATTCGGAAATACAGTGATATGATTGTGAAAGATATTTCCGAAAATGAAAGCAGCATTGAACCAACTATGGCATCATCTTCAGGAATGGAGTCCCCGAATTCTGGGGTGACGTCCAAGATCATTCCGGTGTGTCGACCAGCATTTGCGATCGAAGATGACGATGATGATGTCGCACTCAGCCAAATGTCAATGCCCTGAATCCACTGAGATATCTTACTTTGATCTATATATACTCGCAGAATACCTGCGGAAACCACGGACGTTTTCAAACGTAGAACTTTTCTATTTAATCAATTCACTGCTCATTACTACATTGTCTAGTAGCCCGTAAATATTACTGTATAAAGCAGTATCTATTTCATTCAGGTTTCATACTTAAATTTGATAGAAAACTGAACTTGGGGGTATAGGGAGAAAAAGCAAGACATTTATATAGATTGTATTACCGGATTAGCGGTAACAGGTAAAAATCCCCCGGTAAATATCCCCCATCCAGGGATTTACGGGGGATTTGGGCCTACATTCCCGTTTAGGTAATCATCCTTACGCCGGTATACGGTTAAAATATCCCCGGAAAAAATGTCCCAGGGAAAAGATATCCCCGGAAAAATGTCCCAGTCTATCATCACTAAATTGGTAATGTAGTCAATTTCACATCATAATAACACCAGAGAACAAACTTCGTAATACATTCTTTGTTACAATTTTAACTTTTGATTACAACTAATGGCTCTACTTTAATTTTTTTGTACTATAAATTTGACGTATCATGTAATGAGTTCACATGTTCTCAATAGGCAAAATCAGTTAATGCCAAAATTCTAGGCCTACAATTCTCATGGTCACTCAATGAATTTTTTGTAATGCTTAACGTGCAATTTATCACAATAATTACCAAGTTTGTTCTCTGGTTATTTTGATGTAAAATGTACTGAATCAGTAATGATAAACTGAGACATTTTTTTCTACCTTATGGGATTTTTTTCCGGGGACATATATTCCGGGACTTTTTTACCTACATTCCTCTACACCATGCATATCCCGATGATCGTTGTATGTGGAACATGCTATTGTTTATTAAGATTTAAGTAGTGTTTTACGGTAGGGTTTACATTTATGGGCACCACAATTATGCAGGATTAATACTTGCCCCTGGGCTAAATTGAATCTTATGGATTTATGATAAGATGAGATAATCTTATTTTCCACAAAAAAATTTGCATTGACAAAATTAGTTTCAATGGTTTAGTGCACGATATCAACATAAGCATTGTAAGTGACAAGCTAAGTCGATTTAACAGCAGCAGCAATAGTAGCAGCACCCTTTTAGCGGCAGTTTCACGAATAGATGAGTAAAATGGGTTTTTTCAGAATCTTGCCAAAATTGTTTCAAGAGCGGTAAGCGGGAACGCGATGAAAACTTCATGTGTGTTTAAAGACTAAACAGTACTGTGTATATGAATACAGCTTGGGTTTCTGAGCGCTTAGTGATTCCTAGTCTGCGCATTCGCAATTAAAGAACACTGCACCTCCATCAATACACATATGAAAGAAAAAGATAGATATCAATACATTTACACACATCTCACAAAAAGTCGACCATATATTCATTCCCGCCAGCGCGGCTCTGGGGTCATTGTTTATATGATCGTATTTCTGTATAACTTTCATGACTAAAAATTATTGTATTCAAAAGCGTTAGGAAATCTGACCTGACTGTCTAGGATTTTTCAGTCTTAATTACAGTTTAAAAAAACAATTGTTATATATTATTATCAATATTTTAACACTATTAATGATTAACATTATCATCAATTGTATTGAAACTTCATGCAGAACAAAACAGTAACACTTTTTGAATTTGTCAGTGAAACAACAGCTTTTATAGAAACCTATTCAATATAGTGGTGGTCTCAAATCTTCTCCAACTTTTGTAGCATGTAACATTTAATTATCGGAAGGTCTATTTGAATTGAACGAACTGCCGGGGATGTTGAAGTGGGCGAATGTTAATGGGGAATTTTTACATTTTCATTGTTAATGGTAAAATTTCATACATGTATATATAAATGTATATTTTACACGTCGATTGCTATAACTACTCATTTAAAATCTGTATTTTGCAATAAAATTTAAATTTTGAATTTGAAATAAGGTTGAGGATTTCTTTTCTTTTTTGTCTTGTTAGTTGGATGAAAGCACACCGAAACCAGCTGATTTTATTACTTGATTGAAAAATCACTCAAAATTCATTGGAAACAAACAATTCGCTAAAAAAAGTTCCAGCTCAGTCCACACATATTGAAAAATAAAATACGTGAATGGTTATTGCGCCTCATGATTGTTTGAACAGTTTCTATGTTTCGAAATACGTTGATATTTACAGATTTGTGACTTTATGTGTACTGTCTGTCATTTAATCCTAAGACTTCTCAACTGACAAAATGCTGTTTAAACAGATGGCGGAAAAAGTAATACAATACCATTCCACGTAAACGGTACATTCGAAATTTAAGTTTAGTTCTTTCTAAAGGAACCAAGGTGATCAATAAGCAACAGTTTCACAGATATTTGGGTTAAACGATACATTACATGCATGAATTTCACCGTGTCTTACGGCAGACGAATTAAAAAAAAATCACGAGATTCATTTGCAATAAAATAAGTATTCATTTACGATAGGGTGCGATAGGAAGGAAAATGATCGGTCTCATCTCCGAATTTGTGTTTTAAATGCAACCTGTTCGTTGTTATCCAAATAGTTATTTCGTCGAATAGAATATGGCACATAAGTCATTAGTTGATCTGATATTTCGAAAAATCTGGCTTGATAAGAATTGTTTTTTCTGATAGTTGAAATACCGATGATTACGTATCAAGTTTGAATCTATCAACGCAAGCAACGCACTCCAGGCACACCTTGTCGTAAATAAGAACGTCTATGGTTGTTTATCGTTTCAACAGTTGGGCTGTTTTATTCCTGTATTCTAAGCAGCTCCCAAGTAACTAAAGAGAAGAATAAACTAATTATCTAGAAAGTACAAGTGCAAGGTACAAATAAATGTTTTGATTAAATAAATAATGCATCACTAAGAATAGGCCGTTTTAACGTTGTATTTTTCTAAGGGAATTTGAAAATTGCCGAAGCAACTAAAAACGCTGACACACCGAAAACACCTACAAATAGATTACTAAGAATTTGTTCGTTTCACGGCGGGAATCGTACATAAATCTCCTGACGGGACATTTTTACCGCGATAAATGAGTTATTTCTCAGCGCTTTCTAAAGCACCTTGGCAAATTCATAGTTCGCAGTTTCGAATGTTCTCTTCCTGTTAGGACTGATATTCTATATCCATGCATAAATATTAGTGGGACATGCGACGGCCCTGCTGGTGCAAAACAATGTATAAAGTCCAGTCGGGAGAATCTTCCCTTTCTTTAGGGTAATTTAGTCTTTCATAAATCAAGAAAGTACTTAAATTGGACTAATCATCGCAAGCAGCAAAACAACATAGATACGTACGTGTTATCTTACCGTCAATCATTACATGAAATCGCCCTTCAATCTCGATAGCAAATTTACATTTTGCATTTATTTGGCTGTATTGATTAAATAGGCTTTAGATTTTGATTGAATTTGGTGGTTCGGCGACGTTCGAACACCGTAGCGCGCAGTCGCCAGAGTGACAGAAACCAGTCGAAGCGTATCAGACACGGACTAGCATCACACATAGTCTTTTTCCTAGGAAAGTTTTCAAAAAGCGTAACGAATATGTAACGAATATATAAGTAACTTGATACCATATCTTTTTCCGAATAACAAGCCAAGTTTTGCTGGTTTATTAGAGTGAATTAGAAGCTTCAACAACCTGAAAAAAGACTTCTAGATAGCCATGCTCCTTATCTGCTTCATCTACGAAAACGGGTATAAGATGGAAACCTTTAGGGTCGTAGCCTATTATATCAGAACCGTCATACTCGCTCAAAAAGCCATTTACTTATGCGCGAATACTTAGCCCGCATGAAAAATTATTGTTCCAAGCTTTATTTCACGTTACTCATTGAATTGAAATACCAATATATTTAAGACTGGTACACGTTGTGCTCCATCTCTTCTATAGCCGATTCTTATAAATTTGTCAAAACCGAAAGGGGATTTGTCGAAACAGGCAGATCAAAGTTTGCAACCAATTTCATTTTTTTACAGTCTCCATTCCTATCCGAATTGAGGAACTTATTATAGGACTTAATTGAAAAATTTTAAAAGTTAATCTGTGCCAACAGAAAAATTGATCATTTTTAGCAAAAAGGGATTGAAATCTTTCACTTACTCATGTCAAGCCATATTGTATGTTTTATTGTAATTATTGTAATGTTTAGTTTTTGCTCTGCACACATTTTCTTTATTGAGCAATGATTTGAATTGAAATTGCGTATGCACTTTTTACTGAAAATGTGTCCAATACACTAAAATCGCCTTATCAGGCATATCATACGGTATTTTATCTAAAGGTGATTTAAGGCATGGTGCCTTTTTAGAACATAACTCTCTACCCGTAATGCGATTGCCTTTATAATTTCAAAAATTACTACCCTCGACGAAACTAGGTCGCGGTCTGCTCCCTCGATAGTTGGACCCCGACTAAAATGGGAAATAAATAGACTGAGAATCTGTGATGAAACTTACATCAACTTGAAGTGATCGTCCATAATTCTAATTTAGAATTAGGAGTTTAGAAAATCAATCATTGTATCGTAATGGCAGTAAAAATGTACTGCACAAAAACCAAAAATTGTCTATGTCCCAAACCATGAGTCACAGATATGGCCATAAGCAGTCCCCATCAAGATCAAAATAAAATGGGTCGAATCGACAGAGTGAATTCAGTGTGGAATTATTCTGAGTTTAAAGTCAGACATTTTAAACTGTTTCAGGCTGAGGCGGACCCAGTGGGACTTGTGAGATTGATTGTACTAGTCGATCAATTCATGAGTGCTCCTTTTCATTTTGTTAATAACAAAAATGGTGCATTTCACTGCAGGAGAGCACCTAAAATCGCGTTTTTGGAACAAAGTGCCCTTTTCAAGTGTTGAACATTAGAAGATGTTTAGATTAACTCAGCGGGTCCAGCTGCTGAATGAAGTATTGCTTTGTGGCTGAAATCAGATAAAAAACGATTTCAAACGTCGAATATTGTTTCAAATTCGTTTGGATTTTATGCATAAACTTGCCAACAAGATTAGCCGAAAGTCGCATGGATGTTACATCTAATGACATATCTATTTCCCAAAAAAAATTTGGGTATTTTGTATTTTATTGAGCAAGAATCGACCGCGTTTAACTGGGGACTAATTCCAGAAAGTATTGAGCTCCGGGCTTACATGTAACTGTCGATTGGTCAAAATCATCTCGCGTGTTACATCGAAAACGCGTACGTGATAAGGTCAATACGGAACTTGCATCCTTGGTATTATATTGTGTTAGGTACCCAGGCCGTAGGAACGAATCGTAAGGGGACACACCTAAGATAATATGAAGATTGCCGATGAGTACCATTTTTACTCATTTTTGTTCCCTACTAGTAGAACGCTTTGAAAAATGAAATGGTCCCTGCATTTTAGCCAACACTGACCGAGGAAGAACTAATTAAGGAGTTCGAGTGTCAGGAATATCGAGTGCTAGCTGTATACATTTAATGCCAACGTAAACTTGATAAAAATTTCATTCGCAATTCATTTGGCAGTTTTGGTACAAAGGGATTCTGTAAGCGTAGGAGCACTTGAAAGATTAACCCTGTATCCAGGCTCGTGGAAGGGGCTGGGGGACTCACAATCCCTACTTATTATTGATGATGATAATAATAATAATGATAATAATCTTTATTTTCATTGAAATTATAACGTAATATAAGACTCAGTTTTTTAGATACATAGTTAGATAGATATATAAATAAGTTATAGAAGTTATAATATCGATTAAGGTGCCAGAGAAGCAACATGCTTGTAATAAGGGATTATTAGTTTAAAGATTACTGATATAAATTGCGTATAGCCGTATACTCCATTTGACTCATTGTGCCCCGTAATATAAAGGACTATTTTAGAAGATGAGAGTGATATATTCTATGAAACAGAATTCTATTATCGTTGCGGGAATCGAAGAGCATACGTGATAAAATACGTACAACCATAATGTTCACTTTAACTAAAACTCGACTGGTTGTTTATACATGTTCGTTACGGTCACATCGCAGAGGCTACATTTTGAATTCAATCATTTCAAGATGCCTCGCGAAAACATTTGGCAGGAGCTTGTATCCGCGTGAATTTAATATTCCATTATTCAATTTTGTTATGGCAACTTACATTTCATTTTATAAAAGAGTTCATTGTTATGAAAGAATTATTGTAATACAATTGGATAAAGAATATACTACAGTATGTAAGCTAAATATATATTAGTAATTTCATGAGGCACACTGTTTCTAACGATTTGCCTCTATCCATCAAAATGTTGACAGCACTGCCTAAGGTTTATCCAACCAACGGAGTCGGCGGAAAAATACATGCGCAGAGAGAACGAACCAAAATTTCGCGGGAAATATTGAATACATGAACATTTTTAATAGCTGATTGAATTTTCGCTGGAGAATGGACGTCTTTGACATATCGGGTGAGTTTTGCTACCATCTATATTTCAGGTTGCTTCGTATATTCTTTCATTCATCATCATTTTATTTCCTAAACAAATTATAAAACGATCATGTAGAAATATTATTTCTTATGATTAAATTAGTCTGAGGTAATTTTAGTAAAATACCTTAATAATACAAAGCAAGTAAATGCTGAACGTTTCTTTTGAAACAGTTTAAAGAGGAGCCATTTTTTATGTTAAGTGGTATATTGTTCCAAATCGTTGGACCTTTGATTCGGTTTGATAATATTTTGACACTACTCTCGATATAGAAGATATAGACATATGTACTATATGAATATATGTAGAAAAACCTATATATATATATATATATATATATATATATATATATATATATATATATATATATATATATATATGTATATATATATATATATATATATGCCTACTCTTCTATCAAAAGTTTCTGTTTTTGGGTAAATTGAATTATTATGGGATTTCTATAATAATCCCAATGCCACAGTAAAAACCAGTGTTGGTCATAATATTCCGTCAGAGTTTGCTATTAATTTTGATTCGTGGATATTTGAAATTGTCCGTTTAAATTGCAGGAATATTTTCCCTTGATGTTGAAGATCATCAGTCATCGCCGCGACATCATAAGGAGCGACTTTTTCTGAGTGAAAGCCCCATACAAAACGTTCAGAGTTCAACGAAGGAAAATTGCGGTCAGTAAAATGATACGAAGATTATTGTAACAATATTTGATTCCAGCTGTTACGCCACCGGGTAGTAATCGTTACTTTTGTGATACGGTCTACACGTGTCTTATCAACCCGCGTATTTTAGACGTTGATCTTGTACATACTTAAGTGAGCTATTGAGAAAAATGGAACAAAATCATGATTTAGGTAAGCGATTTAAACATCTTGAAAATGCCTATTCAAATTAGATATATGTGAAGGGTCTAGTACCGAAGTCATGAATCTTCTGGATACGAAGGTTGTGGGTCATTAATTGACGTATCAAACATTCTAGAAATAATCAAACGCTTTTTATCCACTGTCAGGTATCACTGAAGTCATAACCTATCAAGTTATGTCTTCTTGAATACCGACATTAGAGCGGTTAAAAAGCGCCACTGATTTATTCGAAATCTTCGAGGAAATATACAATACAAACGCTTAATATCCACCGTCAGGTATCACTGAAGTCATAACCTATCAATTATCAAGTTATAGTCTTCTTGAATACCGACATTAGAGTGGTTAAAAGGCGTAGATTCAATTAACGTCTGTCCACAGCTTACGGGATCACTGAAGTCATAACTTTACAGCCCAACCTACATGTGGTTAAACTAGGCCTACTATACTGACATGGTTTTATAAGTTACGTTTGGGTTAATTTTTCAATTCGTCATAATTAACATTATTTAGTTGCATGTCAGTCAGGAAAGCAATGACCGGTCTATGAAAGACAAAAATCATCTTTCTATTTTTTTTCAAGTGAAAAATACCGTATAGAAGTAATACTATTTTCATATCTATCACTTCAGGTATCGCCCACGGAAAGGCTGCAAGGGTCATCAGGAAGAATCGTCGCCGTCGAGCTAACAATAAACAAAAACAGGCTTTGCAGTTATCAAACCTAAATGAGATCGTTCAACGGCAACAGTTACAGTTACATGCCATCAGTAAATGCCCTAAGCAAACTATTTTACCAGGGAAAGTTAACTGTAATGTGACAAAAGTGTTCTCTTCTGTCATAATGCGGTCGACCAGTGTTCGTTCAATGGCAGGTAGTAGAGTACCACATTTAAAGAGCCGTTACTCGTCATCCAGCGCATTGAATCGCGAACTGTGTGCAGTTCCGGTTAGACTGAAAAGTGGACTGTTTACTTACGTAGATTCGAATCCCCGTTGGAGCGGTGCAAATGGCCAAATATTCATTGCACGATCAAAACTGACTGCGATAGACGTGCGCGTTGCAGTTAAAAAAACCTTTGATGGGGGCGACCTTTCGCGTGAATTAAAGGTTTTGGCGTACTTGAATGGCAAACATGAGTGTGTCCCATTCTTATATGGAGAAATGTCCAAGATGTTAGTGATGGAACTCGTGTCGGACGAAGACTGTACTCTTCGTCACGTTATTAGAAATAACAAGTTATCGAAAGAAAAGTTAATGTTCGTTTGCATGAAAATTGCGAAAGGATTAGCCTTCCTTCATGGTGAAAAGATTTTACACAATGACCTTCATGACAATAATATACTAGTTCCATCTACACTCAGAGTGAAAATCATTGATTTCGGTTCCGCAACTCTCACAACGAATCCGAGAAAATACTATCTCAGCCCTGCGGAGAGAGACATATACAACAGAAAGCATAGCCACATTGGTTGGGAATTGAGAAATGTATGGGGAGCTGCACAGTCAGCCGCCAGCGATATGTATTCGTTTGGTCGAATTTTGAAGGTGTTGGTTACGTTGTGTGGTCTGGATTTGTTGAAAAACCTTTCCAATGCATGTCGGGATCGCAATTGTGCATTGCGACCGTCCGCTCAATATTCTGCTGAACAAATTGAAATATGTTACAGTAATTAAAAGTCAATAAAGATTTGAACGTGCTTTTAGATTACCACATACAGTGTATTTTATCTTCATTTTCTTATTCATTTTTCAACCTATTTTACGGATACAAATACATTAAATGCACCTTAATATATCATTCTTGTGATATCTCGTGTAAATGAACAAGCTGCAAGTTGGATATTTAAGAATTGTGAAATTGAGAGTACCGGCAAATTAGACTGAACCAATCTGAAAAGCAACTCAAATAACCAGCCGACTGGACATCACCGGTTTTATCGAATACCGTGCTATGGATTAGCGTAATCCATTGGAAATACGCATGAAAAATTTGATCTTTAGGCCATACCAAAAGAAAACCGTGTTTCTCGGGCCCGACCGACCCGATATTTCGTCGTTTCAAATAATCATTTTCAGATTAGAATATAATTGCCTACCGACCCTTTTTCAAAATTTTGAAGATAGATTTAACTTTTGAAAATATATATGTGGCCGGCCGACTACAAAACGCTCTAATTCTCGTAAATATATTTTTTCTTAATCAAATTGTGATGTCAGCACTGATATCAACATCATAAAAATACTTTATTACATCGGATTTATAAATTTGATTCTGGAAATGATACAGCCATGCTCAGACCATTTTGCTGATAAGACATTGATAGCGACCTTGAATTGTAAAATTCCAGGAATTCCGTGAAATATAGTTTTTGAATAGTTAATTGTACAAACGCCAGAACTTCCTTTTATTATAGTGGTCTACAAGCTGTTAATCATATTCCTGACTAAAAATTTGGTCCAGTGAAAGGTTTTTACGGCGACCTACCCATTTTCAGAAGTATACCAAATATTTTGTTTTCTATAAAAAGAAAAAATATCCCCCACCTATCTACCCATTTTGGTGATTGCCCCGCCCGAGAAACATGATTTTTTTGGTGTGGCGTTAATGCTTCAAAGTCATTTAAGTTCTAAAAATAATTTATAAAATGAGCTGCCGAACAGCTGGTTTTATAAACTGCCTGTAATTTCGGCGATAGTTTTGGCGGTTAAGGTACCAACTGTTACAGATTATAGGTGGTCAGTTTTATAAGAGGTCGAATATGCAGATATCCAATCGGTGGTGCTTGACATTTTGAGAAGAGTAACTACAACCGTTCAATGTTTACAGGAGCACACCTGCTTAGACGTATCATACAGAAATTTTTCATATTTCTTTGATATGATATAAGCGAAATATAAACAGATTGAGTTTTCTATTCATGTGAACATGTTCTTTTTGATCAATCTCTGATTTTGATGGTGTCCTAATAGACACTTATTAGTTGATTAAGGAAAGAACCTAAGAAGATGACGTCCAAAAACATTGAGGCACGTGATTTAAACCAAACTCAAACAGTGTCAAGTTTTGAACCATAAATCTACATATTTTCTAATCTTGCAACGGATAACGGATAATCTGATAACGGACGTTGTGCTTTATTTTTTGTACACAGCCGATTCTATTCAATTTTTACTAATTTAACTGCGATTGACGCATGTGAGTCTTGATCAAGGGTCGCGAAAGGAGAATATCTTTATCCACCACATTGACGGAATCCATTCTAAATTACCCATCTGAAGTCACATTTTAAAGTATTGCTCACTCTGCCTTAGGCCATCCCGCTGCATGCTGCTACAGTTTTTCTTTTCACGCTGGGTTGATGGTAATATTTGTCTACGATAAGATCACCAGCATTTCAGTACATGAGAGTACTCGAACCCCCGCAGGGACTGGAACAAGTGCTTTCTTGAATGGTCAAGGACAGACTGCATATCGGCTGGACGTAAACATGCACTCTTTGTTTTTATTATTTAAGGCATGGACTCTAATTTGTTAAAGGGTCCATGTTTAAAATTAAGGAAAATGGGCTCAAATATGCATATCTGGCAGATACAGTTTTACAGTCAATTTAAGATTCTATACTAATAAAGCAAAAAACTAAGTGGGAAATAACTTTTGGACAGAGGTTCGATTTAATTGATTTTCTGATCACGGGAATTGCTCCAATTACCGTACATGTTAACACGTCTCGGCGGAAACTCTCGTTTATCAAATGTCAAGTGATCATAATGATAAAAATACTTTACTTTTGATACCTATAGCTAATCTACAGTTTTTATTTCTAACTACATGTACAACACAACGTATAACGCGTTAACTTTTACGCACAAAAAAGATCTCTTCGCATATTTCCCTACAGATGTATTGTGTATTGAATTACAGGTGATCCATTTAGAGACTCAGATCTCAGTGAAAGTGATGAAAATGAAGAAAATCTGCCGCCAGCAATTAGCTCTGGTAAGCTCAACTTTAATGTGAAACTGAGTCCTTTGGGCTTCTGAAAACTGATCATTTCTATCTGAAATAGTAGTATAGTAAATCTATCGCATGTCGGGGATTTTAATGTCTATCTAACTATATATTACAATAGGTCTTAAACGCAAACGAGTACGTCCAATAGGATCTACAAAAAAAGCAAAGACAACTCACCTCAAGAATTTGTCTAATGATAAAAGCGGTAAGGTCTGTCGGTGTGTCTATCATCATCTTTAAACTTAGAATCTATATATTCGTACGAGACTAGCTATGTCGCCGCAGGGAAGTGTCTTGAGAATTTTTTTTGTGTGGCAGTGAATTTTCCTATAAACTAATGTTAAGGCAAAAAGCGGGCATAAACAATTTATATGGGGCCAAACGGTCGCAAACAAAGTTTCAGCCAACGAACATGATTTTGTTTTTTTTCCAGCAACTCGCTGTCTCATACCTGTCAACAAGCTATGCTCAACACACTGCTGCGATGAATGGTGCTTAGCTGAAATTCCCTTGCAAAAAATATCCGACGTTAGATCCGACTTTCAGTCATTAAAAATGTATGAGCAAAAACAATTCATCCTAGACTACCTTCTACATCACTCTATAGAAACTGATACCGATAGTCTAAACGTGATTTTCACAATTGGTGCTTTTAAAACCTGCTCACGGGCTTGGATGTTAGCCTTAGGAATAAAGAAGTCAAGATACTACAGTATTAAACGAGAATTTACTGAAGGTATGTTGCATCTTTGTTTTTCACTTTCGGGTCTCAGTTTTCTCGAATTTTGTCATTCTAAAATAAACATTAACCTCTCATATCTCTCTTATTTTGTTAATTCATCCAACATTTCATAATGAGATATTTCATACATACTAATAATTTCCACACAACTAAGACATAAGTCTTTCATAGATACTTTCTCCTCGGAAATTATTTGGATTACGAATACTGGTGGTATACTTATAAAATGATATTTTAATCTGAGGATGTTAGAAACGTATCTTAGACTGTCTGATTAAAAATCTGACTATTTCTCTTCAATTTTAGGTAGCGCAAAATCTATATCTCCTCCTGGTATATCAAGATCGGGTAGTTTTACATCGGCAAGTCAAGTTACAATGGCTTGGCTACGGGAATACTGCGAAAAGTTTGCTGACAAATTGCCAAACCAGGAGAAGCTGCATCTACCATCCTGCCTTACAAAAGGGGACGTGTTCAGAATGTGTGAAGAAGAACTAGGCACAGATAATGTTTGTTCTGAATCACACTTTTATCATTTGTGGAGAAATCATTTCGAGAACGTTTCTATCCCGAAGGTATAATTCTTCTTTTTACTGCATGCTGTAACATTCTCATTTTAAGTGTATTTCAAATCGATTCGAGTTTGAGCAATCCTGGAGAGAAGTAATAGATTATTATCATAACTATTTTCAGGTCGGTAGATTTTCAAAGTGTGACAAGTGCGTTAAGGTAAAAGATCTCCTACAGGCGACCAAAAATAAGAAAAAACGCAAGAAAGTACTCAAGTATCGAGAAAAACACTTACGACAGCAAAAGTAAGTGAATGTTTATGTTCACATCATTAAAATGCCACATCCAAATCTAACTGTTTAGATTTAGATTTTGATTCGCATACAGCGCGTGCTAAGTATTTGAACAGTGTTTTGATGAAATGGTCGTCTGGATTGAAATTCTCGCAAACTGATAAGATTCTATTTGAATGTTCTCATGCAAATGAATGCAAACTGATAAGATTCTATTTGAATGTTCTTATATTTGAATGTTTTCACGCCTATTTTTGGCCGTGGCATTAATTGTTTATTGGTTGACTGCCACAAAAATTCATGCCCCGGTGCTCATCTTTGCGGTGACAGCAGCTAGTGCGCAGTAGTTTTGTATTCATAAATAGATCGTTAGGGTATTAATGATATATTGGGTCTAATAAGAAAAAAATCCATTTTTCTCAAATCTTGAAAATATTTACTAACACGCTTTTGTGAAGCGCTTTTGGAGATTAAGAATTTCTTCAATTCGCATAAAAACATCAAAAACGCAAACAAAACGTTAACAACAATGCGTGTTAGGTAATAAAAACAGGTTTCTTCACTGTTGACGTCATTTCTGTGGCATGAAAACAATCCTATTTTCAGGATTTGAAATTTTTCCGATAAATCAGAATATGATGCCCCATGTCCATCTGCCATCATACATAAATTCTGCAATCGTGAGGAATTTTGGAATCATTTTTCTACCAATGCACGAACTTATAATACGTAATTTTCTGTTTTTTATGTTCTAGTGTAGAGAGACAGAAATATTACAAACACGCCGAGAAAGCTCGGAAAAATCCAGCGAAATACATGTCCTTAATAATCGACGGAATGGATCAAGCGAAGACGTTTATTCCCCATTTTTCAACTGTACCGAAATCGATATCATCTGCATGGCGCATGAAAACGCATGTAACAGGTGTCATACTACATGGGAGACAAGTCTACGGTTTCTTCGACAAATGTGAATATCCGCATTCGGGAAATCTAACAATGAATATTATTTTGAACATTCTTTTCCTTCATAAGGAAGATCTTCCCCCTACATTGTATTTGCAAATGGATAATTGTTGGAGAGACAACAAGAATAGATTTGTTTTTGCATTTCTGCACATGCTTGTGCAAATGCGTATCTTTGACAAAATCAAAGTAAGCTTTCTGATGGTAGGACATACTCACGAGGATATCGACCAGCTTTTCTCGCGTTTTTCAACATATCTGAACAGACACGATGCTATTACGATGCAACAGTTAATGTCTGCCTTTGAGGCATGTGACAAAAAACATTCACCAGTAGGCATCGAAATCGACCACTGCTACAATATTTCGTCATGGCTGAGTGAGGAAATAGAAAAGATCTCTTTTCATTCGAAGCCTCATGTATTTAAAATATCTCGAGATGCGAATGGCCAAGCAAAGATGACCACAAAAAAATGGTCAACAGATCGCGTGTGGATTGATTGCGATGGAGACAAGTTTGGACACCTCCTTCGAAAAATTCCTTCTGGAGTGCCGGATATGATCAAACCAAACTTCGACAATATTGAATTCAACCGGCTACGTAGTGATGTCGAACGTGCGTTCAAATTTATGGCGAATGAAGATCGATCGTGGTGGAAAAAGTACCTCGAAGAATTGGAACTTAGAATAAATGAAGACGGTAAGTTAAGCTGAGGTTCTGTATTGAGAAGGCTTAATTGCGTTTCAGCTCTGAGTATCGGCCAATGCATCGTCCTTTTTCTAAGACAAGAAATAGTTGGCATAACACTCTTCATAAACAAACAATGTTAAATGTTTCAGGAGATCCATACGAATTTTCCGACATGTGGATGCTTGGAGAAATCGACGAAGCTGTCAAAAACAAGCTAAAACAGTGTGAAGCCGAGAACGATGCTGACGATGATACAGACGACGGGCTATCAGATTTATCTGACGATGATTCGCCAATACCCCGTGTAAGATTACTTAATTTGTCCCGCTTATTCTTTTAATGAAGCAGAGCCCAAGAAGTAGTTACAATCGCAGTGCAGCATATTCTTATTTCATTGCAAATTTATGCCGGTTCTTCTTCGTTACCGGGTTGAATCAAAAACTAAGGACAGCCAATTATCAAAATGACAAAATCTAAGCCTAAAACCGTCCATTAGTTTACTTAACTTGGTCTCGGGATTGTAATAGCAATTGTAATATTTTCTATTCAAGTTCTTTTGATTTCTACACATAAAATGTGACGAAATATTATTTCAGACGCTTTTGTACAAGTGCATGTAATTGCACTAACTTATTACATACCGTATCGGTTAACCAGGAAAAGCTTTCACTTTGTAGCGAATGCTTTAGTTTTTATTAGAAAAACTAACAAATGAAAACACAGGCTTGTAGATACATGGGCCTGAAGGGTTGAAACGCCTCGCTACAAGGCGAATTGCACCAACATTTCTTCTACGTATCGATATTTTTATCGGCTTGCTAAACAGGACGCCCAATAGTTATTATTGCTTACATCTATGGTGATGCTGTACAATGCATCAAAATAACGCATCGTTCATTTTTCATTGATTGGACGTCGAGTGTATGGCGAAAGTCAACCAGTCACGCATCAATAAACATAGTTTAATTACTCCAACTGCTAAAAGTATACTAAAAAACCTTTGCTTTCAAAGGTATCCATTTTGATGAACTATTATTATATAATGACAGTGCTGTAATAAGTTGCTTGATAACGTTTTATTTTCGAAATTTTAGGTTGTAATTGGTAAGAAATCCGGAACTTCAACGGTCAAAGATGTTGAAAGAGAAATGGTAGTTGGCGATTTGTGCTTATTAGACATGGCAAAATATGCAGATTACTGGCCTCAAATAGGCGAGGTGATTGAAATAAATGACGAAGTTATAAAACTACGGTGGTATAAAGGGGGGTTGACTGGAAAGATAGAACCGGAGGTTCTATTCAAAAAAGGAAATGGAAAAATTGACTGGATAGAGGAAGTTAGTCGGCCCGTAATTTGGAAATGGGGCTTCAAGCTTACGCCAAAAGGATACCTAACAACAGAAATAAAAGCATGCATTAACGCTTATGCAGACTTTTAGTAGTCAAAAACGCGTACGTTCTCTGTAAACTTCAAAACAATTTATGACTAATTTCCAAGTTGTTTTTTGCCTCATATATTATATCATATTTAATGCAGCTAAATATTTCAACTGACAGAATGGTCTTTGCACCTTTCTGGATATTTGTACGCAAAAATATCTTGCTAAGTGCAAAGATACACGCATTTTATAAAGTAACCGCCCATTATTTAGAATATAGATTACCCAGGCAGAGGCCGATTTCGGGTCAGCCGCCGTCTGTGTAGTCAGAGAGGTGGGAAGTACTTATAACCAACGAACAGCCGATGCTCACAGCGCGCAAATGTTTGTTAAGGTCAGCGAGCTCAGTGACGTCACGCAGAGCGTCCACACTTTATGCAGCTATCAATGTGAACCCTGACCCCGCCTACCTCAGTCATGTCAGACGCTCATCAGACGTCGAATGCTGAACAAACAGTTTAGAAACAAACAACGGATTCGTGACAAATACAATCAAATTGGACTTCTGTTGAAGCAAAATGGTTGGTTAATCATTTTGCTGACTATTTTAGTTCAATTCAACTCCATATAAATTCATCAACTTATAATTGGCATCATAAATGGTTACTTGATTTGATTGACAAACATAAGAGAGAATTTTTGATACGTACATCAAAAATGAAATGAAACATGACGGATCTTACATATAAAAAGAGTTCGTCAAATCCTGAGCGAAGAAGCGGGGAGGAGGTCAAGGCTCACATTGATATGTTTATTGAATGATCCAGATATCGATCTAAACATAATCGTAATGGCTAGCAATCGATACGAAAACATACACACGGCCAGTATCTTTCATCCCAAACATGTGTTAATTCAAAGTGCCAACCTGTTACAAATTTGTTTCTAGACACCACTGTCTGACCGCAAATCAAAATTATGTACGCAGATTTCCGTAGCATTCGGTCTTCTTGGTCGGGAGTCGATGATTGAGCCAATCCGGGTCACTGACAGTAGTGATTGATAGCTCTGCTAGCTGCCTTTTGAAAATTTTCAGTTCATGGTACAATGACGTATTTAAATTTCTGATCTCAGATAGGCTTACGATAATTCAATATATGTTTTCAATTGAACCATGCACTCTCCATGATTGAACCAAGCGATTTAACTGATTTGTGCAGCCATATTCCGAAATAGAGCGAATTCATCTTTTACGATGGAAATTGCGTTCGATTTTATTTGAAAAGTCAACAGATCGACAAAATGGAAATTATAAAGTGACCGTAGAGTCATTTACTTACTTATCAACACAATCATTGCCTATCACTATGATGAATCTAACAAAGGTCCAGTGGAATTATATATGAAATTTCAGAAGACTTTTATAAGCTAGTGTCGTGTAGTACAATATCAAATCTACAATCAAATGAATTAAGTGTGACCAACTGTTCAAGAAAACATCTAATACAACTACGTTGGTATGCAATCAATCAAACAATCAAAAGTTTCGCTGGCCAATTCTATATCGATTGGATGTATTCATTTTCATCAGTAGGCCTACACTAACTTACGTATAGGTGTGGTCTACATGTATTTGAAAGATGTAAAAGTTAAATCTATCGGCATTATTTCTTAGTTTCTATCCGCCTTTGAAAATAACAAATGTATTTGTCAATCTTTCTGCTAGAGGCGCCCAAATTAATCTAATCAGTATGCATCTTCCTGTGTAATTGTTCATCCTGTTCACCACTCCCATAAATATGTTCATATATTTTTTTATAATGTTTATTCCTGGGTATACTGTTCCCCTCAGGGGCTCACAGCCAATTTGGCTTCTAGTATATCCAGCTATATATATTGTACAAATATTGTTGAAATAATGATTCTTTCTTGTAAATTTGATGTGGCAAATAAATATGTATATACATTTACTTGAATTATATATGAATTTACTTGTGCCATGCGTATTATAGTAAGATGTTTTAACGCGTATGCATTTATAGTGTTCAATTCGATCATTGATCCAATATCGCCAAAAGGCCGGCCCAGTAGTCGTGTTTAATCCCGAGCTTTATTTGCCGAAACGCATCATGTTGTTCTTTAATTGAGTTCATTGTTTGTTTGGATGGCTTCAGTTAATGCTACACCGTTTAAACGTTAAAAGTAATTTCTACTGTCAAAACATATTGTATATTATTTGGCAGAATGTAATACGTGTTGAATAAACCGCTCTGACGTGAACTCTCACGTATATAAATGTTTCATTTGTTATTTTCCACTGACTTTAAGGTTCTTTTTTGACAAAAACCAGGAAACGTTTTATAAGAGCAATATTCAATTTGAAGCAGCCGATTGAGTCTTCTGGTTCGGATTAAACATTGTGAGCTACCTTTAAAATTGGAAATGATGATCCACGGTGTTATATGGATACGTTCCTGAATTAGAAGACATGATGAAGAACTACGTAATTGTGGAAACATTAATCTAAAGAGTGGGAGTAATAAATCAATTGAATAAATATGCGCAAACTCACTAATATGGTGGTAACAATTATAGAGCGATCATCATGAATGTAGACATAAAGACAACTTTTTATCTATTTTGAAATTTATCATATGCATTGCATTTTAAAACAAAAGGCCCACTGGCATGCATTTACACTGTGCAATACACACAAGTAAGTTCTAAAACAACCGCCAGGTGACCAGCTTCATATATCTATGACACGGGTTCACTATTTATTCTGTTTTCTAAAACAACCGCCAGGTGACCAGCTTCATATATCTATGACACGGGTTCAATATCAATTTAGTTTTCTAAAACAACCGCCAGGTGACCAGCTTCATATATTTATGACACGGGTTCAATATCAATTTCGTTTTCTAAAACAACCGCCAGGTGACCAGCTTCATATATTTATGACACGGGTTCACTATTTATTCTGTTTTCTAAAACAACTGCCGGGTGACCAGCTTCATATATCTATGACACGGGTTCACTATTTATTCTGTTTTCTAAAACAACCGCCAGGTGACCAGCTTCATATATCTATGACACGGGTTCACTATTTATTCTGTTTTCTAAAACAACCGACAGGTGACCAGCTTCATATATCTATGACACGGGTTCACTATCTATTTAGTTTTCTAAAACATCCGCCAGGTGACCAGCTTCATATATCTATGACACGGGTTCACTATTTATTTAGATGAGTTGGTGTTTATATTTCTGAAACAGACATGCCGTGCCAATAAGAGCATTAATGGTTTACTATATCGCAGTAATTGGTAAATCGTTTTATTGAACACGCACAAATAAAATACAGTCGTTGACCGGGAAGTTGGATCCCCGAAAATGAAGGGATTCCAAATTTTAATAATTCCATTTTCAAATAATAGACTGTTATATATAGTTTGTCTGTACGATATTAATTTTGAAATCTAGTCATTCAATCTAGACGATTGCCTTTGGTAAATTCACTTAGATCTAGATTAAAAGAGAACTAGTTTCACTGTGCGAAATTAAAGTTGAAATCTAGTCATTCAATTTAGATTATTTAGTTGACCCAGCCGACCACCTATTTTGGTTAATTAGTATATACTTAGATAGATCATAGGGAAGTTTGTGCAAACTGAAATCTAGTCATTCAATTGAGACAAATTTACCGGTACCATTTAAATTCAATTGGTGAACAATTATATACCGGCAAAATTTACAATAGCGCAAATCACCAGGTAAATTAGTTGATAATCAGTTAGCATGCATCACACAGAAACAAAAGAAAAATATAATTTGTGAACAGAATTAATCCCAGCCACTATATAAAGGGACATGTTTTGATAGTGAGATCATATCCAGCTAGTCTTTGACAGCGAAATATACACAGCGTTCAAGAAATTTTACAAGATATTACACAACCTTACACAACGAGATGGCAGTCTATCCATGCGGTGTCTGTAGTAAAGAATGCAAAGATGAAACCGTTTTCTGTGAGAAATGTGAATTCTGGTTTCACCGAAAATGTGAAGGTCTCATGCTTCAACACCTACGATGTCTGGCAAGAAGCAAATACGATTACATTTGTGGAAGATGCACTGAGCAAAACGGAAAATTTAACTTTGTTGAGTCAATCAAGAGACTCCAGTCTGCAGCAGATAGTGGAATTGGCGAACTGAAGGCGGCCGCAGTAGTAGAAAATGTATTGCTGCGTAAAGTAGGCGCCCCACAGCCAGAAAGAAATAGCCATTTTTCGCACTGATGTCTTCGCCGAAGAAATCCTACTTCAGAATGGGAAACCCGATGATCGGATGCTGCAGTAAAGGCAGATGGGGATTGTCTATTCCATGCACTTTCATTGGCGGCGTATGGAGACGAAGATAAAGTCGCGATTGAACTGAGAGCAAGAATAACCATAGAACTTGCGAACAATGAAACCTGGTACCTCAAGCAGTACAACCCAAGTCTCGACTTAGTGTCCCCGCCGTTTCCTGAAGCATGCAGAAATGGAACGTACTCGTCAGCGTGGTGCATGGCAGCTGCAGCTACAGTTTTGAATCGAAATGTAGAATCGTTGTATCCGGCGGTAAATGGAAAAGAAGACTCCGTGATAAAAATAGTTAACCAAACTTTTCTGCCGAGATTGTAAAAAAGAAAAGCAGCCGCACCAATCACTACAATGTGGTCAAACATAAAGAGAAATAAAGAAAACAAGTTATGGACACCGAACCACTTTGTCCCTCTACTCAAACCGCCACCAAGAAAACGAAACCGCGACGAATCCAAAGCCCATCAGAACTCGCCCAAGAAGAAAAGAAACCGCAAAGAAACTGACAATAAAACTGAACCACCAACTGAGAATAAAACTAATGAAACCACAAGCGACAATTTCAATGTGTCTACGTCATCGAGATACCGAACACAACTGCAGAAGATTCAATTGAAGACCCAAGTCCAAATGATGAGTCACTGAAAATGACTGGGCCGTGATTTGAAATCGTGGGAGGTGCTACCCAGAGAGGAAAGCCAATGCTGGTAGACAACAATGGCTACACATTCACCGTTAAAAAGAAGACAAAATTAAAACCATACTGGTGTTCAGTGAGGAACAAGACGCAGCGATGCCCAGCAACAGTGTCAGAAATGGAGAATTTGCAGAAGGCAGTGCTAAGCACACTCATCAGACAACACCTGGAATTTTGGCATCAACGAAAACTATCACCATCGCGAAGAAAGAAGGAATGAACAATTTATTCAAAAGTGCTGCCAAAATTGTACAAGAAGCCATGGTAACCTCTGTCGATGTCGAAGTTCCCTGTCCGACACTATCAGACCCAACGTAGCAAGCGAGACGCGTCAACTGCCACCGACAGAGTAAACGTCCATCAGAACTGTCTACATGTGATTTTGAAATTGACGAAAATTTCATCGACAGCAGTTTTTTGCGCGATGATGTGAAAGTCGATGGAATGCGCCACATAGTATTTGCAACCGATTTACAGCTACGACTTCTGAGCAAAGCAAAAACGTGGTAAGTGGACGGTACTTTCCGCGTCGTCAGAAAGCCTTTCACACAGTTATTTTCGATTCACGCCTTCCTAAAAAACAGCGAGGGAGAAATCAAGCAAGTTCCATTAGCCTTCGTTTTGATGTCCAGAAGGACCAAAAGAGATTTTGATCATTTCTCATAAGTCAACACGTGTAATTCAAGTGTGATTTTGATGTGTGTAGAGATACATCGTGACTAGGTTATTGAATGGCGGCGCCATGTTTAAGCTGCGCGTCGTTCGTTGAATAGTGGAATTATCTTGATTGTATTATACGAAGTTTATTAAAGGTTAGTGTCAACAAATGGTCCATTACAGTCCCTCTAATTTATGTGGAGAGACGCTCTTAACCGGCAAAACCGTGGTCTGTTAATTAGGGTTTTCTGTTTCTTCACAGAAAACCCTATTGAGATTTGCGTGATTATTATTAGGGTTTCTTCTGCCTCGGCAGAAACCCTATTGGATTCCTGCTGATTATTATTTTAACATATTTTCCACTGAGTTTCGTCACATAAAAATCATCTTCTATTAGATTTGACTACTAACAACTTTGAAACGAAATGTTAAACTCTGATAATAATATAACAGTCTCTTTCTGCGCGTAGTTTCTATGGATGTACTGTGCTTCCTATTTTAAACTTGAAGTTACTTCAAGATAACACCGGTGGAAATAGCAATCATCAATCATGGCACGCATACTGGCGCGAATCTGAAAGTTTATGACGTCATTTTATAAATAAATAAAGATTAAGGAAGGCTCCGAGAATATCCAAATCACAGGTTACTGTGAATAACTGGGTTCGACCATTCACAGTTTATTCATACTGTTATTAAAAGCAGTTCCTTTTAAACATTCTATAATAGTATAGTTTTGTTCCTGGATATCAGCGGTTTATTTATTTATTTTACCGGTACGCGTTTTCTTAATTGAATTGAATTGGTCCGGTCCAAAAGGCGGGTCATACTAGTTAGCGTCAGAAAATGTCAGCGTTGGTGATACCTTGTTATCAGTCGATATTAAACGGTCTAAAGTCAGTTTATACATCACATACATTACAAATTGGAGGTCCCTTGTAGGCCTACATGTACATCACATCGTGACGCAGCGGAGAATGTCATAGAAGAACAAAGTCAGTTAAAAATACCTACCCACTGCACCGATAAAGAATGATTGCTAGCCAGAGACCAGTGAGTAATGGGGAGTGATGGTACCGTTCATGATTATATTGTTAGAGGCCTAATGGTTATTAGACATAAATTTCATATGTGAATTGTAGTCCCCATCTGATCGCTTGACTTGTCAGACTGACTTGTCACTCCTCTACTAATAATAGTAACACTATAAGGCCTTCCCTCCTGCATAGTTTACCCTATAGGCCAAATTTGTGCTTTGGGCTAAATTCGGTTTTCTTATCAAGTCGACTTTTTTTCGGAACTAATAATAACCGAATATGCACTTAAACTGTCACTAGGGAATGGTAAAAACACCACAGCTTCGTTCTTCTCGATGTTGTTTCCCCCAAAACCTGGCACATTAGTACTTTGCGCGTAGAAGCACATGCGCGTAGTAGCACATGTGGGTCAACATATCCATATTGTGAGTTGACCCCTAGGTGGCACTCTTTCAAAAAAACGGAATGTAACGAACTGATGTCGGCTGAACAACATTCTATCTAGAAAGGCAGAAACCCCTTTATCGCTGCTTGCAGCTATATTTTTTATTATTATTTTTTTCCACACTTTTTTGTCAAAAGTACATAGGCTTTTTTACATTACGCTGTTGCCGATACAATCCGTCTGATATCATTCAGCTCACTTCGATCTACAAATACTCCATGCATATTTTGGAGAATCAACGTTACAAAAGCACTGTCGGGCCGTAAACATCGAAAATTGAGCCCTATTTAAAGAGCCGACACGTTTTTCTACGACACGTCGTCTTTCCGAAATCTACCGCACCTTTCTTGTCACATCGATTATCAATTCAAGCATAAATTAACAAATTTATTACCCAAAGATTGCAAATTCTGTTGCGGTTTTTAAAAAACTAATTTTAACAATAGCCCATTTTCCTCATCAAATCATATTACCGATACACAGGAAATTTACTACTTTAGATTGTAAAAGCACTGTGGAGCCGTAAACATCGACGAATCGACGTGTGTCACTACATGGTCGTTCCGGGGATCAGCTGCGAGTTTCTCCTCATCATGAGAATCAAATCGAGTACAAATTAATTTATTACGACCAGTGATTTGGCTGCGGGCTTCAAGCAGTTAGTTTAACAATACCTTTTTTCTTTACCAAATTAACCGTGTATTTACTAGGTAAATCATTAGTGTGCCCAAACTAAACACGCCGAAGAGATATAGGCCTAGCGGAGAAAAGCTGTTGTGTCGACGAGGTATCAAAATAAAAGAATATATTACTTTATTCAGCCGCGGGCTTCAACCTCTATATAAATACCATCAATACTCAATATTTCCTCCAGTACATACGGATCATTGTCAAATGCAAAAGGTATTTACTAAAAACAAGTATATAACACACTCCTATCCGTATGCTGGACTCACATTTGACATTTGGAGTAAGCGTTTGCTGTGGGAGAAAAGAGATCGTTCGCTGTGTCGCTTGAAGTGTTTATCGAGTTTTACGCGACCTCAAGGCTTTAGGCCTACTGGTACTGAGCTTTACTGTCTCAAACAAACACAGTATAATCGTTGCGTTTATTAACGGACTCATTGGATTGAACTTCAAAACAAAATTTACGATATTTAGAAGGGTTGTTATTCAATAGGCCTACGACCAATCTGTCCGGATGTTAGGCCTACGCATATACATAGGCCTACATAGACTAGTAGCCTCTACTAGGTTAAAGCTAAGTTCACTGTAAAGGAGGAATCAGATTTATTAAAATGCATGTTAATTAGTGATTAAGTGGTTCTGACTTGCAACGATCAATCACGATTATCAATCTTAATGCCAAAAATGAAAGTTTTTTTGAAAATTTCGCCTGAGCAGACAGCTTTATAAGCCAGACTTTTCATTTGAGTTTTTTCATCATAAATGAAACTGGTATTTCATTAATTCCTAATGACTTTAGCCGGGCGTAGGTCGGCCTTCCGACGGCTTGTGACTCACTGCGATGCCATTCACTGCGACCGCCAGCGACGATTGTGTCGCAACGACTCATCGACCTATGCTCCCTTGCGACGGGTTACGACTGTGAGCAACGCCAGTCACAAGAAGTTGCACGTGTTCTACTTTCTGCGACGTGACACGACTGTCACAACCGACCTACGCGCTCTTGCGACTGGTAGAAACTAGTTGCACACATTCGCTGACAATCGTATCGCAACCGACTTGCATCGAAGCTTGCGATGCAACGCGAGGGATCGTATCGCGTCACAAGGCAGACCTACGTGCGGCTTTTATTTACTGCGGAGCCCCGGAAATCGATCGAACAGAATTGCTTTCATTCAAACATTCGTTCGAAAAAAATTGTTTTCGCTCAACCAAATTTTTTTGCAGGGACAAAAAGTTTTTCATTTCAACAATAACATAGCTTTTTATTCGAACACATTTTTTTTGTCTGAATGAAGAAAAGTTTTGGTTCAAACAAAAAGCGTATTGTTCAATCAAACAGAATTTTTTTCATTCGAATAAGATTTTCTTGTCGGAACATTAAATTTTTTAGTTGAACAACGTGTTAAGGTCGTTTTGGAAATTTACTCGGTCTGGTATATTTTGGATTACTGTGTATGTCATTTTTCAGGACATTAAACAGAAGACGACTTAGGATACTACCTTGCGTGACTCCACTAGTTAGACCGACTTATTCCAAGATGAGGCGTTCTGTTGATTTCCGCTACAAGTTTTCGTTCAGAGATAACTACTGAGCCATTTGGGCAGCCTATCATTGATACTGTTTCCTAATAGCCTATTTAGTAATGGCTGATGTTGTGCCTAATCTAATGCTTTGTCGAAATCCACCGTTGAACAGGATTCTTAGACTGTGCAGAAAACCCGTTATCGCTGCTTAGCAGCTATATTTCGTGTTATCGTTGGCCTACGTGACTGACCTTGCTTGAGCGTTCGCTGCTGGCGCACCACTTCAAAGTTATGAATAAAGTATTATAAAACTGATTGTTAATGACCTACAACAAATAAACCTTTAAACAAAGGTACTTAGTGTCTGACATTCTACTGAAGAATTCCGGATTGATTCACCGCATAGTTTTTTCATAGTGTCACTAAGTGACCATTTTGATTTATGAATCAATTAAGATGATTGACAGATGCGGGTGCGGTTGTTTCAGCTGTTGAAGACGTTTGATGTAAACAATAATTTTAACCACGTGCGCGATGAAAACAGGGACATCAAACTAAGAAGCACTGAATTTTTTAATTAGGCCTACATGTGCTGTGCTGGTTTTTCGAATCTTAATTGACTCCTATTGCATAGGCCTAAGACAGGCCCTCTGGAATTGAATTGAATTCGATACAGTAATTCGCCTGTAATTTGTGATGAATCTTTTTGAAAATTAGCTTGAAGATTGAGTCTGGCGAGATGTCCACCCCTATTGTAGAAAATGTCATTGGTGATCAAATATGGCTGCCATTGGAGTGGCCATCTTGAATTTCTTGTTTGTACGATGCACCTGCAATTCTTGATGGATTTCCACAAAATTTAGTGTGAGGATCAGGGTCGGTAAGCTGTCCATGCCTTTGCTATATGGATGTCATCGGCTTACAAATATGGCCACCAGGTCAGCCATCTTGAATTTCTAGCACGAAACGGCCTGCAATTCTTGATGCATTTTCATGATACTAGGTGTAAGAATTTTGGTTGGTGAAATGTGTACCCCTTATTGAAAATTGAGTTCAAGTACGGCCACCAGGGTTGCCATCCATCTTGGATTTATTTTCAGCACGATGCCTACACCAATTCCTGATGCATTTTTTCATGAAGTGTGATCTTTGGGGCAGCTAAAATGGGCTTGTCTTTTCATGTAAGGATATATTAACAGAAAATGAACATTATCACCACATAGCCTATACCATTATATTATATTTTGAAACTTGTTACATCGTTACAATGTAAATCTTTCTGTAACACTTTGAATACTGAATTATTCTACTTCTACTGTGTCATGAAGGTATAAGGCCCATGGGCCTCTTGTTCTTTTGAATCTATCTTGAATTTTCTCATCACATGTTTCGCTTATATTCATAGGTATTAATTGGTGATCCTCATCAATGTACGTGTCCTGTATTTTTGAAAGAGAAAGATTTGTGTAAACACATTTGCTGGATTTTACTTCGCAAATACAGAGTTCCTAGACAAAATCCTGGTAAGTAATTTGAATTGCCCCACTAGTCAGGATTGAATGGTCTTCGCCCTAGTCTCACTAGCTTGTTTTGGTCTGCCATACTATTTCACTTAAGTTGCATAAAAATGTACAAAATTTGCAAATTTTTTGTGGGGAGGACCCCTCAGCAAACACTTTGGGCTGGACCACCCAACAGGAATAAAGAGTTCTCTTTTTATGTGTGGTGCCTTTTTAGTAGTCTGAACCTGCCCCTGAAAAAGGACATTTATGATGTGAATTCTGAGACCTAAGGTAGCCTCTTAAAATGTAAGCCTGATTTTGACTGTCTGATTACACAACAGAAACCCTTGACCAATGATTCTTGTTTATCAATTTGAATTTTGGATTCGGGAATTTGAGATCTGGATTAGGGAATTATCAGGGAATTTGGGACAAAAACTGTAACTGTAACTGCAGGAAAATTGTAAGTTTGAATACGATTTACACATTGATCATGGAAAGTCTTTGAATCAGGAAGGCCATTGTATTTGTCGATCTTTTGAACTATCACTGCCACTCTATGAGGCCATATATCTCTAGGATTCAGTTGTAGTCAAGTAACACACTTTTATTGGTACAGCTTGTAATTCGTAGGTAAATCGATCTGACGTAGGCCTATGTGTTCCTACCTACCACTGTGGAGGTTCATTGAAAATTAGAGTTTAGCGGATATTGTATCTTTGGAATTGGTATAGGCCTGTTTTTATGTAAACAATCGATGAGGTCTCAGTCTCACCGAAGTGCCCGAGGGCACTTGAAAAAGTGAACAAATCTACTAAAAGAGTAAAATGTTTTCATGGACCTCCAGAGCACAGGACTTTTGGTCCTCAAGTTCTTCCTAGAAATGATGAAATAACGAAGCAAAAAATGTTCAAACTTTTGGACCAGACATTCATGAAATCTGTTCACCCAGTC
Source organism: Tubulanus polymorphus (assembly GCF_964204645.1). Classification (NCBI taxonomy): domain Eukaryota; kingdom Metazoa; phylum Nemertea; class Palaeonemertea; order Tubulaniformes; family Tubulanidae; genus Tubulanus; species Tubulanus polymorphus. The sequence goes on from NC_134034.1 coordinate 8,133,921, forward strand.
CTGGCAGTGTGGCTGGCTCCACAGTGTATCTACGTTGCTCTACGATCCTATGTAACCACCCACCCAGACACGTTCATTCAAATTCGCGTGACTTTTGCGGACAGAACTACTGTCGGCATTTTTGCCTGTGTTCAAACTGCGATATCTCAGCAAATAAACAACCGATTTTGATAAATAAACTATCTACACTAACCTAATGACGTTTTGTGTTTGTTCATTATATTTGTTTGAGGATAAAGCCGATTTTAGTACGATTAAATGTAAGATGCAAAAATGATGCGCTGTTTAGCGATGAGACACGCATCGCTCAAGTGTCTTGTTGCTAACGAACTACAGTGTTACAATGCCTAGTTTCAAAGTGAAAAAATGGTGTCATTTTTGCTATTTCTGTATTTATATCGCATCAAGCACGGACTATTGATGAAGGAACCTCCGAATGAATATAATAATAAGAAAACTGAATGTTTGAGGTTTGTAAAGAGAGTTTATTTTTCACAATCGGTTTGGTGAAACTGGATTTCTGGTGGTTTAAAGTCACAGTGATTTAAGAGTATCGAGAAAATGTCGTTCGTGTCTTAGTGTCTGTGGTACATCAGACACTAAGATTCTTGGTTAAGAAATCTGGCACGATGGAGCCTTCAATTCTTGAGCAGTTTATTTTTCAAAGTAAGAACAGGGAGCTGCATTGAAAGATGATGTTAGGGTTATAGAACCTCCACTTCTCTAAAATATTTTACAGCTTCTATTGAATTGTATTTTTTGTTGTTGTTATTTTTTGGTTTACCTTTATCAGCGATATGATGTTGGCATTGAGCCAATTCATGTAAAATCGTGGTAATTTTTTTTATGTGAGCATTTGTTTCATTGGTTCTCGGCTTAAACGACGTATAATCGATGCGATTGAAGACATGGCTAACCTCCGTCGATGACATGGTCAACTGAGTTAAAATTCGACGAAAAACTGTTTTTGGTGGGAAAATTCTTAGCTCTCGTGTATAAAATTGCAATGACCTCGATTGGGGGGTGTCGTCTCTACGAGCGAATGTGATTGGCTGTTTTTGGGTTATACGGGGAATTCCGGCGCTACTAAAATAATTATGGGAAAGCCATAGAATGTCGTACGTTTCATTGGACTAGGTTGCCGTTTACGTGCGAATTTCAAATGCTCATTGCTGGTGAGGATGTAATTATTTCACACATCCACCATAGGTATTGTTTCATTTTAATACCCGGTGATTGTTTTGATTGACATTGAAGTGTAAGCGAACATTCACTTACACGAGGCCTCCACGTGCGCGCGGAGTGCTACACCACACACACACAAGCTCGTACAGTACACTACGGTGATGCTGTAACGCGTGCACATTTGACACGAAAATAGGCTGAATAATCGTAGCAGAAGATGAGCGCTGTGTTTTCTGTTCGATAGAATTTGTAATAGATTGTAATTTCTTATGACCTGAAAATACTAAGCAGCAAACTATAAGGTCTGTCGAGGTCTGAATATTATAGTGGTAAATTCCAGGATTTAAAACAATCTAATAGCCGATTTCTTCTGTACCGGTATTCTAGCTTCCGTGGCCAACATTGGAAGAGGTTTCCAAGACCCAATTTTCAGCCACCCTCTGATATGTGACATCCTATGAATTTTAGGCCTTGTCAAAATAATGGTCTGTTTGCCGTAGCCCGACCGACCCGACTTCAAAGGTACCGAGTGAAAACTTTTTTCTGGGATTCATATAAATTTAATTTTTGATAAAAACGACCAGCCGACCGACCGACCCACTGCCGACGTATGAGCTACGTATGTTTGAATTCACGTTTGCATCGTGTGAAAACATGCCTTGACATGTGGCCTAATTCATGTTTCCAGGAAACTGGCAGTGTTCCAATAAGCTGCCACTCATTCTAATAGTGACTATAGTGACTGAATAGCTGGTAACGTAAAAGCTTGCACATATCAGAGATGCTAGTTGTCCGGAAATATCCGGAATTCCGGAAATTTAGGATCGCCGATGTCAATTCCGGAAATTTGGCGAGAATTCCTCACGGCGACCAGTAATGGCACGGACCGTAAAAGCGTTCGTTTGCTTGTACTCATCGTCGCTTCTGTGTTATTTTATCTCGGTCTCCGTTTCCGAGGATGTTCTGCTACAATGTATATATGTGTGCTTGTGGTGGTATCTGTGCGTGCGTAGGTGGAGCGCCACTGTTGTGACGCCATTTCCAATTATCTTTACGCGCCGTTGTACATCGTCCCGCTGATGGCCAACAATGTGAAGATGCACGTGGTAATAATTAAGATGATATTTAATAAATATCATCTTAATTATAACCATGCGCGTGCTGTGTCCTGAGGCACGCAGCTTTGTAACTTTCTTTTTGCCTGCAGCTGTCAAGCGGGACGGTCTGCAAAATGAGCACGCACGGAAAGATTGTCAGTCGGGAGTTGGCCGATATAAAGGCAATTGACAGCGGTATAAAAAATAAATTTAACTGGCACTGGCTAGAGTGTAAGGACAGTAACGGGGACTACTTATCGAACTACATTCGTAAGTTAGACTTAGCTGGCGTGGCGTACTGCGTCGTTTGTAAAGACCAGGTCAAATACGGTAGTGGCGGGAAAAAAGATATTCTTCGTCACCCGGATAGCGCGCGGCATAAGAAGGCAGCGAGGGATGTGAAGCACAACGAATGCCTGCCGTCGTATTTTCAGATGAAAGATGCCGATCGTGATACTGCATCTCCGGCGATGCAAAAACGCAAAATTTTTCCTGGGGGAGAATTTTTCTGACACCCCGTTCTAAATTCCGCAATTTTGGTACTTTGGCCCTAGCATCTCTGACATATTCAATGTACTGTTTCATTTTTAAGCCAGAGATGACGCTCTGGACGAAGTTATAATTTTAGAATAATTCTTGAAATCTACGCTATTAGACACATTTCCCGTGCGCAACATAGATGATTTTTTTGCGATATTGTTTCCATGTAAAAAAGCCCAAAGGTGAAAAATTTGTTTTTTTTTGCATCGTGTGAAAACATGCCTTGACATGTGGCCTAGTTTTAGTTTTTCAGGAAACTGGTAGTGTTCCAATAAGCTGCCATTCATTTTAATAGTGACTATATTTTAAAGCTGGTAACGTAAAAGCGCGCACATATTCTATGTAATGTTTCATTCTTAACACAGAGATGACGCTCTGGACGAAGTTATGATTTTAGAATAATTCTTGAAATCTACGCTTTTAGACAAATTTCCCGTGTACAACGTAGATGATATTGTTTCCATGTAAAAAAGCCCGAAGGTGAAAAATTTGTTTTTTTTTGCCCTAAAATCTTGCAAAAAAAAATTTCTATCTACCTACCGACTCATCCTGAAAAGTTGAGTCGGTGTTACGGCAAACAGACAATTATTTTGGGATGGCCTTATTTGAATATTTTTATTTTTTTTTAAGATATAAAATAGTTTCCCTGCCGCACCTACCTGTACCTGTACCCTACAAAATTTTGGACGTGGACCGTAACCAAATGTATATCTTTGGTCTTATTTGACTAAAAAATAATTCTTTAAGAAAGATAAAATACAATAAACTTGTGGAACTTTGAAGTCACGAATTAAAAAGATTTTTCAAGCAATGCCCTTGTTCCAAACAACCTCTAGCTTTCAAGGTAAACCACACTTTGCCCATGGGCAATTCATTTTACCGTAAAAACCGGCGTATAAGTCTACGCGGCGTATAAGTCGAGGTCAATTTTTAGACCTACATTTCATGATTTTAACATATATCTGGTTTATAAGTCGAGTCCCTTCTCTTAGAAGAATAATTACTTGTATCATTATATTGAATAGTTTGTTTTGATAACGATGTGTGCCTTCACGCACCCCGCCGCGTGTCAGCCTGATTGCTGCTGTGTGTTAATCAATAGACTGTTACACACACACTCAGGTATAATACACTACCATACAGTGGTACAGTAGTTTTGAGTCACACGCTATATATAGCCTAATGTATTAAGCGCTGTTAAGAGCGCGCATATATGAATACATCGTTTTAAATGAAGCTTTGTCAAAATGAAAGAAGTTTTTTTTTTCATTAAATAACTTTATTTATCATGAATAATTATTCAAACTGTTATATAGCAGTGAGAAGATGAACACTGTCTTTTTTGTCTGGTAGAATCAATATTTCTTAAGTGACCTGAAAATACTTAGTAGAAAACTGTACTCGGGGTATAAGTCGAGTTCAATAATTTAGTGGTAAAATCAAGGATTAAAAACTCGACTTATACGCCGGTTTTCACGGTAATCTTAAAATAGAGATTGACCCTGTTAGCCTATTTATTTGGTGGGTAATTTTTGTTTGACTTTCTTTTTTTGATTGAGTGTCCCTTACACACCCACCGCACCTGTCGGAAGCGAAACAGGGGATTTGATTTTGAAATCGGAAATCGAAGTACACATATATGGATTCAGCGGATTCATACATAATAGGGAAATTCGGTACCGGTTCATTCAAACAATCTTCCAACCAGTCTGAACGGGCAAGCGACTGATCAGGGTCAATTTTCTTGGCTGCCTAATTTAATACATCGAAGTTTTGGAAGTAGCTATTTTTAGCACTAAGTGATGGCACGTTTTTACATAGTCAATTTGCATAGGCCTACTTGGAATTGAAATACTTGGAATTTCAATCCCTCCTGGAAGAATTGCCGTTTTTTGTTTGACTGATGTCAATGTACTTTTTGACCTACAGGCCCTCACTTCATAAACTCCCTAAATTTTTTCGCTTCTATTTATTTGAGCTGACCTTGTCACCTGAGCTACAACCAATGTGATTGGCTGTTCATGGGATATACAGGTAATTCCAGGAATTTCGGCGCTTCTGATGTAATTGGGAAAGCCCAATGTAGAACCCAAAACTAAGTGGCGAGCATTTCATTTGGCCAGGTATTGTATTTTTGCTTATAATTTTTTAGTTGTTTCGAATATAACCGAGTAGACTATTTAATTCAGTATCCGAACTAGCAAGTATGACGATACCAATGGAGTTTTGGCTTAGATTTGTCTTTTCAATGTCTTTAAGACCTGCCAACCTGTATGGTTTAACCGATCGGCCAGGGATCGGATGATAATTGTGTGCCATTCGGCAATTTTCATCATTTCTCAGATCGATGCAAATCCGTTGAAAAAAATGGTGGGGGGTGGTGGTGAGGATAATGGCATCTTAAGGTTAGATTGGTATGACCGTGCAAGCCTTTCCCGATCTATTTTCAAATGCGATCATTTTCGTTAACGCAGTTTTATCTATCTGTTGCCCGACCGTGTGTCTGTGGATATATGTATCTACATTATTGAATTTATTACCGAATTTCGGTGCTTCTGATGCTACTTATGGAAACACGATTGAATTGTGTAAATTATTAGCCTGGGATTGACTAGTCCGCCTATCGCTGGGAGTGTATTTGGACAAATTAACTGTCTCACAGAATGCATCATTTGCCATTTTATGAAAAACTGACAGGCTGGCCATCGTGCCCCTTGGGGCTCTTGTTACTGTAATTGAATTAACGAAAGATACAATAAATGGGGTTAAAATATGCTGCAAAAATAGATCTGGCAACTTAGTATTCAAAATTATTAGGCCAGCCGGAGGCTGAGCCTATTGCTATTCAAATGGAGCAAATTTAAATGACATGGTTTCCAGAGCTAAGGCTCTTTGACTGTGCATACAAATCATTCATTAGAGCATTATCCATTCTCCAACCCCTATTTGAAAGAGGGCCTCGTTAGAATTTATATGAGTTTTTTCGTGAAAATCTGATCGCAAAAATATATGTTTTAAAAAGCCTATCAGAAAGCAAAGACTCCTCTATGATTGGCTTAGCCGCAGAAATCAGCAGGTGTTCACATGAACCCGTGGTATCGTCTACCGTTTGACTTCCGGGTTTTATTTTAAGATCTAAAATTGTACTTCAATATTGATTTCTGTGAAATCTTCAGTTGATTTGGTTTTTTGGTAGAATATTTTTATTTGAACTACAATATCATTGACATTTATTCAAAGTCCGGGAAAAATGGCTTTTTCTCAAATCAGATGGATGACCTTTATATGCTAATTAGCCACGTGCTCAAATTGCAAATTCAATCAAATTTTATTCTGTAAAAAAAATATCAAATCCAATTCAATTTTACTTTATTGAACAAGGTTAAACAGCAAATCCAATTCAACTTTGTTTTACTGAGTAAATTTCAGAAAATTTAATTCTATTCCGCATTTAAATCACTAAGACCTAGGGAAAAGATTTACCTGAGGTATTTGTTCCTGCTAGCTCCAGTCGCTGTCTGTGCTAGTTATGAAAGCACGATTGAATTGTGTAAATTATTAGCCTGGGATTGACTAGTCTATTGAGCTGGGAGTGTATTTGGACAAATTTAACCCACAGAATGCATCATTTGCCATTTTATGAAAAGCTGACAGGCTGGCCATAGTGACCCTTGGGGCTCTTGTTGCACGTTACTTCGGGTTGAATGGTGATAGAAGTTGATCACAATAATATTAAAAAGATTTTTGAATAATATTTTATCAATAATTCGTTTGGATGAATTTATTTTACAAGGTGAATTAATATGCGGATGACTACATCACTTGGCGTAAACGGGCACCTTGTACTAAAGGGTCGGTACAGGGGTTTTTATTCCTTGTTTTGTCAGTGGGAGTCTTTAAATTTGAAAGGTTGGCAGACAATGTCCTTAAAAGCTTTTAATTTTTAACTTGGGACTTTAGTTCCAGCATTTGAAACCACTTCGCAAGTTGGCATGGTGTCCCTGGACCCCTAGTTGCGGTTAGACCGAAATTATCGAAAGTTGAATGACAGTGTGGCATGTGTTTATTCATTTACTGCATAGCGAATGTGATATAACTGAATTATTTCCGAAAACAAGTCAAAACAACATAATTTAAGACCTGATTTAGCGATATGAATGGTGGGTTTGAATTGCTTTGCCTTCTTATCTGTCACTACAATATGTGTTTGTGCATGAAAACAGTTTCTTCAATAATTTTGATAGAACATTGCACAGGCGTTTACAACATTTCTTGATGGTGGCCAGACTCTATATTTCGAGATGATACGAACGAACTTAATATTTTAGCGTAATTTAGCAACTCGTGATATTTGGTCATTAATTAGTTAGCTAGCAATGGAATGGAATACAGAAGCACCAGTAACATATATCTTCTCTCTTTTTAAGTATTGAAAATTACGACGTTCATGGAAAACCATAAACTAGATATATATATGATGGTAGATCTGAACTATTGAAGATTCAAGTTATTGTAAACAATTTGCTTTTTATTTTCCAAATAAATAAAACATGTAATTTTATATGAAGTGTTACCTCTCCATCTCATGGTTCTTTGTTATTACCCTCTCCATTTCAAAGGCAAAATTCAATGTTGTCACGGGGATTGATTGTTAAGATTTACATTGTGAGACTTAAGCTCTTGATGAGATCTTCCTGATCAGTTACTTATTGGGACCAGGTTAGCAGCCATATCTTGTGTGAAAGCGTATTTCACTTTATACCTTTTGCTTCTCAGATTATCATGTCGGTGAGCATCTGGGCCATTGGTCCCTTACAATAAATGTCTTTAGTAGTCGTTTGTAATGACTTTTTTCGGTAGGTCATTGTGAATGATGTTTGAAATATTCTGGCCTGGGCCGAAGTATTTATGCAGATTATGATAAGTGTTTTCTAGTGTGTTGGTTTTAGAGCCTGGTTAATTAAAATATTATTGTCTTAATTCCCTGTGTTTGTTGTCTGTACTTAATGTTTTGTTACAAAGATTTTGATATATTTATCCGAAATTGGAAAAATTTAAGAATTGTACCACAACAGAGGCAATATAAAAGAATTTATGATGACCCTTTTACTATGTAAAGATAATTTAGTTTGGCGCCAAAGATTTATAATATTTTGAATCATCAGTACTCTCATTCCAAGATAAGTTTTCCAAGATCCAATCCGCATACACCTAGGTTTATCCTAATTAATTTTTGCACCTGATGCTCATTTAAAAAGTTGTTAAGACTTGATTCAATGATTTTAAGTTGGTTAGACATGGTGTGGTGTCATTTGCGTATTGTTTGAGTTTAATTTCTATTTCATCTGGTAGTTTTATTCTTTTGATATTGTTGTTTTCACGTATTTTAATTGCTAGTGGTTCTGCTGCTATTATGTAGCGTATGGCACTCATGGAGCAACCCTGTCTTACAACTCTTTCTAAAGTGAGGGGTTTAGTTAAAAAGCCATTACTTTTAATTCTGGATTTTGTATTCTTTGTTGTTAATGGCTAGATTTGCATCTGCTAGCTCCAGAAAGAGTTATCCATTCTTTTTCCCTCAAATGATGTTCACACTCACTCTAGGTGTACTGCCTCATCTAGTTACTTGAGTAAGACAACCCTCCTAGATAGTAAATGAAAACAAATTCATTGACGGATCAGGTGATTAGATTGTCTGATTAAAGGCCTTGGCTTATTGACTGGGATATAGGCCTGTGGTATTTCATCGCAAGTTTCAGTGGCAATAGAAACATCTTATCTACATTCATATTCTAATACTGTTTGTGCACATTTTCAGTAACCTGGCAGTTGGGCCTTGTTGAGCGTGAAATTGGTGATTTACTACAAGGAATCATGACTCAACAAATTGCTAAGGCAGATAGACCAACAAGTGCAATTTATACAGGAGCAGACAACAAACAAGCTTTACAGCAACGAGAAATTTTGATAGATGATGTTTGCCCAATCTGTCAAGACGAGTTACTAGATAAACATGAACCAGTGACCTACTGCAAGTAAGAAATCCACATGTTGCCTTTTTAATGCCTTCAAAAATTTCACAGTCTAAAATTTAAGCAATGATAACTATTGAACATCATATCTGTTATGGCAGGCGCACAAAAAGATGTTAGGCCTATTCAGAATATGCGGGCACAATGCATGATAAAATTTTCTCAGTGACACATACATGCTGCATGTACGATAACCTAATCCTGTAACTCCCAATGCTGTCTTCACCGTCTTGCCTAATATGGTTGTCATGTGGTGTGGTATCACTTAACTCCATAAACTCCCATTATTTTGATTTTTTTATGCCAAATTATGTATTATTATTAAATCCAGACACAGATTCAAAGAAATATCACCAAAACTTTTACCATATCCAACTCAGATTCCACTCGAGTCAGATGAAATTTTCAAGTCCAATTGATAACGCTTAGGTAGATTCTACTGTAATTGTTCCCAAATAATTGATTGTAAACCTAGATCTGATTCAAATTTATCATCAGAAGATCATGAGTCGCTTTACTGATCTCTCTTGCTACTCACAACTAGGCCTCTGACAAAAATCACCACTAAACGTGCTATGTGCCAACACATTCGCTGGCGACTACAAGTATAACTCGAATTGTACTACCAATCCTGTTGCCTGTGCCACTACAACTATACTGCTAGCTGATTCTTTGTATTCACTGTTTTCAATATCTCGCACACAGGACTGTTATACTTTCTGATAGGTTGGCAATGTGAATAAACTCTGCTTCATTCTCAATGCTCATTGTTCAATTATGAGCAAAGGCTTACTAGGTATTAGCTCTGGTGTCCACCTACAGATATACTCATATTGGCAATTGCAGGCAGCTCCATATTATCACGGTGGGAGTGAACATGTTGAATAAATTCCACTAATGTGATAGATGAACAAGAATATGCAACCCAAGAATATATGGGAAGTTTTGAAGATGCTTCAATATAATGTCTTTATGTGTTACAAATGTATCTACCCTAGACACATCTTCAGCCCAAAAACTGGCCCTGTTAGATTCAAGATGGCCGACTGGCAGCCATTGTTGTTCGTCAAAATCAGCACTTTTTACACATATTTCAAGTTTTCGAGGGAAATTTTGAAGACACTTTGATCAATTATCTGGATCTTTCATATGTATTTGTATCCACCAAGGGCCCATCAGCATAAGAAAAATTGGGTTGATCGGACGCAAGATGGCCGTCCTGTGACCTTTTTTGGGCCCAAAAATGTCAATTTTGGCCAGAATTCTGAGTCCTGCAAAGTTGCAACTCATAACGTGTTCTATGATTTTGGTGAGTTTCAAAGTCATTGGTTTTTGTATATGGCCACCAGTGGGCATTGAATAATACAGTGACTTAGTATTTCGATATAATATTCGTATCAATGCATATTTTGTTACCACAATCAATTGCAAAGTTGTAGCCCATGACATGGTCTATGATTGTGGTGAGTTTCAAGGTCATAAGTTATTCTATATGGTCACCAAGGGGCGTTGTATAGTAGAATAACTTAGTATTTCCTTTTATATTGGTACCTAGTCATATTTTGTTACCATAATCAATTGCTAAATTGTAGCTCATGACATGGTCTATGATTGTGGTGATTGATATTAAATTGGTACCGAGGCATATATTGTCATCACAACCAATTGCAAAATTGTAGCTGCTGACATGTTCTATGAAACATATGTTTATTCCTGAAGATGACTATTAGGATATAGTCGAAACGTTGAAATAAACTACTATCTCGAAGTTACATTTTCGGACATTTTATTATCAGCGTGGGATTCTGTCTACATGTTCTATGAAAGTTGTGAGTGTCAATGTCATTGGTTTTAGTATATGGTTACCAGGGGGCGTTGAATATTGAAATTGTTAGATTGTTGAGCATTTGAAACCACTTTCCAAGTGGGCATGGTGTCCCTGGACCCCTAGTTGGAGCTAAGATTATGAATAGATATCATTTTATGCTTATGCTCAATGTTAATTGTTTTTTTTAGATATGGCTGTGGAAATAGCATTCATATAAAATGTATGAAAGTTTGGGCAGACCACCAGAGGTCTACTGGCGAAACGATTGTTAAGTGCCCGTTTTGTCGCGAGGACTTTGGACCATTCGATATGTTAAAGAAAGAATTGGCAAATTCATCATCAAATGTCACAAGAACCGAACGTTTAAATGTTCATTTAGGAATTGTTTGCAAGAAGTGTCATGTTTGTCCTATATTGGGGAAATGTTACAAGTAAGATGATCATAATGACAAACTTTCTAATGGGTTGGGGTGAGCCATTGTTATCCGTCTGTTCATTCGTGCATCTGTCAACTTATTTTTCAAATTGCTACTAGTCCTACAATTTTAATGAGATAAATTCCAAATTTGGAATGAATATTCTATAGACCAAGACCTAAAGCTACAGAGCCCTTTTTTGGATATGTCCCCCAGGGATGAGGCTTCTATTTTTTCAAATTGTTACTTGTCCTACAGTTTTAATCAGATCAATTCCAAATTTAGTATGAACATTCTATGGAACAATACCTACAAAGAACAGAGCCTATTACTATACAAATGGAGCAAATTTAAATAACACGGTTTCCAGAGCTAAGGCTCTTTGACTGTGCAACTGAGCATATATTCATAGAAATCATTCATTGAAGCATTATCCATTCTCAAAATTCTACGAAGCTAAATTTTGAAAAAGGGCCTCGTTAAAATTTATATGAGTTCTTTCGCAAAAAAATCTGAACGCAAAAATATCAGTTTTAAAAAGCCAATCAGAAGCAAAGACTCCTCTATGATTGGCTTAGCCGCAAGGATCAGCAGATGTTCGCATGAACCCGGGGTATCGTCTACTGTTTACTTCCGGGTTTTATTTTAAGATTTAAGATTGTATTTCAAGATCGATTTCTGTGAAATCTTTAGTTGATTTGGTTTTTGGGAGGAATGTTTTTATTTGCACTACAGAAAATATCATTGACAATTATGCAAAGTCTGGGAAAAATGGCTTTTTTTCAAATCGGATGGATCAGGGGCGGATCCAGGCCCAAATTAAAGGGTTAGCACCGATTCAAGAGGACACCTGTCCGGATTTGTATTACAACAACGAGGCGAGCACCGAAAGGTGCGAAGGGGGTTTGGGGGTCCTCCCCTAAGAAATGTTTTGAAATTTAAAGCCCTATCAGAACACCTGAGCCAAAAAATACCCTTTTCTGAATTTTAGGCAATAACATACCACTATTAGTATTTATTGCAATCTGAAAGTGTCCTTTTTGTGACAATTTTTCTGGAGTCATGTTTTTGAGCCCTTTTCTGAATTTTTGGTAATTTAATGTACCCTTTGCAATACAATGTGCCTTTTGGAATTTGTTGGCATTTTGAACATGCTGATAGTCATTGAGTCGTGCACTTTAGAGTACTTCAGTAATATGATTGAATTCACCCTCACTTCAAAGATTAATTCTGCCCTTTTCAAACTATTTTTGAATTTTTGGCAAATTAACGTGCCCTTTTGACAATATAACGTGCCCTTTTTCGCAAAATAATGTGCCCTTTTTGACAATATAACATGCCCTTTTTGACAATATAACATCCTCTTTTTGGCAATATAATCTGCCCTATTTGGCAATTGATTCAATATAATGTGCCCTTTTTTGTAATTTATTCAACATAAAGTGCCTTTTTTCGCAAATGTTTCAATATAATATGTCTTTTTTGGCAATTTATTCAAATTCTAATTCATTATATAGGTCCAGACGTCGGATTTCGCGGGCGCTGTAGCAGACCAGACAGTATTTTTATGAGAACTTTTTTTTTAAAAGGACATTTTAACAAATTTTAAGTTGTCACACATGCCGCAGGTGCGATCCCATGTGTCTGCCCCTGTGGATTACCTTGATATGCTAATTAGCCATGTGCACAAACTGCAAATTCAATCAAATTTTATTCTGCAATTCAATTTTACTTTACGGAACAAATTAAATCCAATCAAATCCAATTCAATTTTGTTTTATTTAGCAAATATCAGAGTTAATTCAATTCTATTCCACATTCAAATTAATAAGACCAAGGGAAAGGATTTATCTGAGGTATTTGTTCCTGCCAGCTCCAGTCACTGTCTGTGCTATTTATGAAAACACAATTGTATTGTGTAAATTATAGGTATTGATTCTGAGCTGGGAGTGTATTTTGACAAATATTACCCACAGAATGCATCATTTGCCATTTTATGAAAAGCTTACAGGCTGGCCATAGTGCACCTTGGGGCTCTTGTTTAGATTTGGCCATCAGGGGGTGCCCCTGGGTACGTGGCTTCTATTTCTTCAAATCAAACAGCTCAGCTCTATTAGCCGATAGGCTCCTTATCATTGATTTATCATTATAGGCCTAGGCCTATTTCATGATTGAAATTTGTTTTGTATTTTGTTATTTTCATATGTATGTTATGGAAAGTCTCAATCATTAGCTTGTTGCTGGCAACTTACTCTGTCTTACTTAGTCATAATGGAATTGCTGCATTTAATTATGAAAAAATAAACATACGTATACAAGGCCTATGTTGAGGTTTTGGCCCAAGAGTAGCGAGCTTATCACCAATTAGATGATATCATCAACCATATGCTTAACCTGTACATTACCAATACACTAATTTGGGTCCACAATCTTTTGTAGATGTCATATATGTGCTGAATATTATCTATGTCAATCCTGCTTTAACACTCAAGTTCACAGTGATCATAGTTTTCAGTTCAGACAGGTTTGTCACATCAATGTCAAATTATCAATTTGCGCATTTTTTATACTATATTCAAATTTTCTCTCACCGCTTTTCCAGAAAACAACTCAGAGATGGCGGCCTGCACCACGAAGTGGTGTTCCAGCATTGCCTGAAGCTGTTGCACAGGATCTGATGAATCGAGACCTTACGAATAATGATTATGATTTGTTGTTGCAATTAGATTGGTTAGTAGAATGTTCATACATAATTGTGATAGTGTGATATCCTATCAGCCAAAACCCATTGTAAAAATTTCAACTATTATCATATTTTTGAGTAGGCGTAAATTGAATGAAATCCCGGCCATTTTCTCCACATCCAGAGGGGTTTGGAACGTTCAAAGATCTGTCGATGCTGAACAAGTACCTTGATTGTCAAAAGTTCAAAAAGACCACTCCAAAGGAGATCATTCAAGGGCTACGCCCAGGTCAATGGGCAGCATCCATAGATCTAAAATGCTTATTTCCAGGTCCCTATCCACCCGCGCAACAGGAAATGTCTCTGGGTAAAGTGGAAGGGGCAAGTGTATCAGTTCCTTTCTCTGCCCTTCGGGCTCAGCTCGGCACCCAGGTCCTCACCAAACTAGTCAGGGCCGTTCAAAAGAAGTTGCAAGGGGTAGGGCTTTACGTCTACCTGGACGAATGGCTGATATTAGGGGCCTCTCACCAGGAGTGTTGCCGCGGGGTCGAACTGACCCTTGGCATGATACAAGACCTTGGCTTCAGAGTAAACACACAGAAGTCCCAGCTTTCTCTGTCTCAGGAGTTCACGTGCCTCGGTATGGACTTTGATCTGTGACAGGGACTGGTTCCAGTGCTTCATCTAGCATTAAAAAAGGGCAGGGTGCTGATTTCAAATAAGGGCATTTTTGTGCATGATTCCATTGGAGCAAGGGCACATAATAACGCACTCACGTCTGTTTTGGGGGCAAACTGCAATGTTCCCTATTGCATAGAATCGAGGTACCCCCTTCTACGATTGAGGACTAGAAACTATGTTTAACTCTGATTTTGCCATGAGTGACACACTTGACCACAGTACATCCTTACACCTATGCCTGTCAATGAACAAAACCAGTTGCAGACAAAAAATAGCAGAAAAAAGCAATCTCAAAAAGCAAATAATACAGCGAAAAAGAGCCAGCAATAATGTATAGGCCTACATGAAATTGCATATTTTTTATCTTAGAAATATCAAATTAATTGATTTAAATTGATAGTGTTAGTGATTGGCAAATAGCTGTTAATAATTGGTAATGAGCCAGCTTAAGAACTCATTATTGCTATTGGCTACTCAAACTAATTGTCTCTGCGAGTCTCTCTGTGAGTTCACCGAACAAAGTTTTTCACCTTGTATATATAAAATTTGTCTAATAGTCTAGATAAAAAGATCCAGAGCATCACGATGTGTTCAAAACGAATCGAATATACACTACCAGCTTTACAATGGTAGTCGCTAGAATGATTGGCAGTAGTTTGGAAGTCAGCCAATATCGTGGAAACTTAAACTAGGCCACGCGTCTGAGGCACGTTTTCACACGATGCACACTGACTGCAGTACATTTGAATATAACCACTGATCACATGAGCTACTATCGTTGATATCATACAAGATATTTCATAGCCGTCGCATATCCTTACTAACAGTCGGGTGCGACGGCTTATTTTGAAAGCCCTGACTCATTACTTGTGACTGACAAGGGAAGGAGGGTGGACCTACGGCAAGTGATGAGGGCACAAGGGCGAGCATTGAACACATCTGAAGGGCACAAGGGCGGCTATTTTCGGGGGCGGGGCGGACCGCCCCTCTATTTTTGGCTAGATGAAGCACTGGGTTCACCCCACCTGAGCCAGAGTACTGAAGCTGCGCCAGGCTCTTCATCCTCTGTTACAGGGAGTTCCCCATTCCGCTCGGTATTGGAGCCGGGTGCTGGGTTAAATCAGCTCTATCAGAAAAAAATCTGGAAATATTTTGCCATTCTACTTCGTCTAATAAACGATTTTTAGCCCACTTGGGACTTTAGTCCCAGCGGGCTATTGCGTTCACTTTTCGTCCGTCGTCCGTCCGTCCGTAGACGGAATCCAGTTATTTTGGGAAGTTTTTAAGACGCTTCAATATAATGTCTTGATATTTGGGTTACACATGTATCTACCCTAGACACATCTTCAGCCCAAAAAATTGTTGTTCACCACAATCAGCACTTTTTACACATTTTTGAGCTTTTTGAGGGAAATTTTGAAGACGCTTTGATATATTACCTTGATCTTTCGGATATATGTGAATCCCCCCAGGGCCCATCAGCATAACGAAAAATTGGGTCGATCGGACTCAAGATGGCCGTGCTATGACCTTTTTAGTGCCCAAAAATGTTAATTTTGGCCCGAATTCCTGTAGCTTCCTACTGGTTTGCCATTTCTCATTACAATTTGTGATGGGTATTCTTTGGAAAGGGATGTTTTATACCTGAGACAGGTATTTTTGATCAGCCAATTATGACGCAATTGGGGGCCATCTTGGGGTCACCAGTACTCATTCGTAAGTGGGAAAAAGTTTTTCGACATTATATTGATACCTAAGCGTATTTTGCAACCACGATCAATTAGAGTTGTAGCTCATAACCTTTTCTATGATTGTGGTGAGTTTCAAAGTAATTGGATTTTGTATATGGCCACCAGGGGGCGTTGAATAATACAATATCTTAGTATTTCTTTATTATATTCGTACCTATGCATATTTTGTAACCACAATCAATTGGAAAGTTGTAGCTCATAACATCATCTATGATTGTTGTGAGTTTTAAGGACAGTAGTTATTCTATATGGTCACCAGGGGGCGTTGAATAGTAGAATAACTTAGTATTTCCTTATTATATTGGTACCTAGGCATATTTTGTTACAATGATCAATTGCAAAGTTGTAGTTCATGACATGTTCTATGATTGTGGTGAGTTTCGAGGTCATTGGGTTTTGAATATGGTCACCAGGGGGCATTGAATAGGAGAATAACTAAGTATTTCCATATTAAATTGGTAACGAGGCATATTTTGTTATCACAATTGACTACAAAATCGTAGCTGCTGACATGTTCTATGTTTGTGCTGAGTTTCAAGGACATTGGTTTTTGTATATGGTCACCAGGGGCGTTGAATATTGAAATTGTTAGATTGTTGAGCATTTGGAACCACTTCCAAAGTGGACATGGTGTCCCTGGACCCCTAGTTACTTAAATTCTTTCTGTAATTAATCATGAGCGATAGTTTATTCAGCATACACTCGCGTAATGCTGAAAAACTGGCCCGCAGATACTCGGAAACGTTGCTATGACGTCATCACCTATTCATTAGCATAGCAAAACAATGTAGGTGGCGCCATGTTACGGGCCGCATAGCTTTTTTTCAGTATTACGCTAGCGTAAAATATTGCTGATAGATGAAAACACAACTTTGTGCCAATTCATGATTTATTTGTGAATGCAAATTCCTTACTGAACAAATTGTTGTAAGCGTTCCAAACCCAAGCGCAAAACGCGCTTTGGTTAACTGCAAAAATTCAGGGCTCGACCCGTAATGCTTGATATGCTGATCGTCATCGAATGAGGTTGTGCCACATTGAAAATAGCCATTACCTTCCAAAATACAATAGTCGTTCATGGGTTCAAGATCGGAATAAGTGCTTGGAAAATGCTTCTACTTTCTAAAATTTTCTGAAATATTATAGCTTGGTGCTGGCAACACTGCTTCACAGTTGCCCGCTGCAGAGATTTTGGAAGACCTTTTGGGCTGCCTTAAAGAGCAAATGCCATCAGAATGGAATATTGTGTAAAAGTCATTTTCAAATTTGATGTATTCACAAATATTTAGTATGGAACTGGTTTGAATTTTAGTTCAGTCATTACTGAGAAATACGACTTTTAAATCAGCAATTTAAGCACATCCTCGCTGTTATTGTTTATGTAAGCAGGTGCGTATTTCTGACGTCATCTCTGACAAATGCTCGCGGCTTCCAGTCATTTCATGCAATATCTTATAGTTTTGGGAGTGGTTTGAATTAAAAAACTATTACCATTGTATACAGTTGCTACCGTTGTATATGACATGATTATGGTATATAAGTGAGTTGCGCTGAAGGTCTGTGAATACGGTAAACAAATGATAGATAATATAAATAGCGCCACCGCGGGTTGTATGTGAACTATACGCACGGAGTGAAGGATAAATAAATGACTAATTTATGGCTAATTCTAGCTACTTATTAACCAACTTGGGACTTAAATCCCACGATCAATTGGAAAGTTGTAGCTAATGACATGTTCTATGATTTTGGTGAGTTTCAAGGTTATTGGTTTTGTATATGACCACCGGGGGGCATTGAATAATACAATAACTTAGTATTTCTATATTATATTTGTACCTATGCATATTTTGTAACCACAATCAATTGCAAAGTTGTAGCGCATGACATCGTCTATGATTGTGGTGAGTTTTAAGGACATTAGTTATTCTATATGGTCACCAGGGGCGTTGAATAGTAGAGTAACTTAGTATTTCCTTATTAGATTGGTACCTAGGCATATTTTGTTACCATGATCAATTGCAAAGTTGTAGTTCATGACATGTTCTATGATTGTGGTGAGTTTCAAGGTCATGGGTTTTTGTTAATGGTCACCAGGGGGCATTGAATATTTAAATTGTTAGATTGTTGAGGATTTGAAACCACTTCCCAAATTGGAATGGTTTCCCTGGACCCCTAGTTTAGAAAAGTCAGATCTCAGATCCCAGATCGTTATATATATATACTTAAGTTTCTTCTGGCTAAGAAATCTTGGAAAGTTCCATTTTGACAGCATTTGCCCAATTAATCTCGCTTGGGATGCGTTTATGCCCCCCATCTGATGGGTGCCCTCGGATGGTGGACGTTTCCATGGAATATGATACAGGGGACATCCCATGACCTGCTCCAGTCTATCTGTACAGGGATGCGAGCCATTACGGATGGGGTGCTCACGTCGAGGAGTCGCAAGGGCGGAGGTGTAGTCGGGCCGGGTGTCAAAGTTTTTTATAAACTACCTTGAACTTCTGGCAGTGATGAAGGCCCTGAAGTTTTTCGTAAAGAGGTTCAAAGGCCGTCATGTTTGGGTAGTTACCGACACCACGACAGTCCGGGCCTATCAGGAAAATTAGGGAGGCACCCGGTCGTCCCTGCTGTCATCCCTGACGACGACAGTGTTGTTTTTGTCTCAAGCCTTATGTCTCACCTAGCCGGGGAGCGGAACATGGTGGCCGGCACCCTCTCGTCAGGACAGAGCCATTCTGACAGAATGGGCACTTCAGCAGTCTGTGGCGGACAGGGTTAAGGCTCTGGCGGGCCCCTTGTATTGGATCTCTTTGCGACCAGGTTCAACACCAGGTGCCCAGTGTTTGTATCCCCCTTTCAAGACGCAACAGCGTGGAAGGTGGATGCCCGATACATTGGGAGGACATGCACGCTTATGCCTTTTCGCCCTCCAAGTTCCACAACACGGAGCACTGCAACATTCCCCTGATATCTCCTTGCTGGCCGGCTCAGTTGTGATTCGTGAGGCTGTTACATCGGCTGTGCGACCATCCCAGGCTGCTCCCTTAGGAATCGTTCCCCTGTCTCAAGGGCATTTTCGTCAGCACCCCAACCTGCAATGGCTCAATCTACACGCTTGGCCACTGTCGAGTGATCCTTGCACACTCAAGATTTTTCGTCGGCATCTGCCAGGTTTATCCTGGGGTCAAGGAGGCCATCCACTGGCGCTGTTCCAGGATTGGTGTGGTGGGCGACAAGTTGATTGCCTCTTACTCACTGTAGCAGATGTGGCGGATTTTCTCCTGTTTTCGTTCTCTGCCTGGTGATGACTATCAAGGGCTATAGATCGGCTATAGCTCACACTTTGAAGGTCACATGTCGTCCATCTGTAACAGATGATCCTAGAATAGCTCAATTAATTGCGGGTTTTTCGATTCCTCCTTGGAATTTGACTACAATTCTGAAATACTTGATGGAGCATCCTTATGAGCTGTTAGAGGTTCTTTCTTTTGCCAGACTGACCACTAAGACCGCTTTATGCTTGGCTATGGCAGCTCTTTGGCATGCCCTGTTGGTAAGGCCCAGTTATGTGGTTTTTAGTCCACTCGATTGCTCGGTCACCTTGTGGCCTAGGCTTTGCTTTATGGCCAAGAACCAAAGACCATCGCCTGCAGGGAGGTCATTGAAATACCGGCTTTAGCTTACCGGGTTTCAGATGACTTGCCAGATGGTGCTCTCTGACCAGTCAGGGTGCACAAAGCTTGTTTAGCACTCTTTACCCTTTAGGAAGGGGAAAGAAAGGTTGATGAGTGATTTTTTCACTTTTAGGATTTACCTGGGATTCAGGGAATCCTCTGGCTTAGTTTGCATTAATTGACTGTTTGGGTTTCAGCAGTTGATGAAATTGTACAAGTACTGTAATTACCTTGTAATTTTCGTTCTCTTGGGTAGGCTTGTTGCTCGGGTAGGACACAGGGTGCAACCTGCGTAACTCCATTAACGCTTAGAAGGTCAAGGTCAAGTGAGCGCTATAGTCAGCAGCTCCTTGGTGCTCTGACAAAGTTCCATAATTTTGAAGGAATATGTTACTGTGAAAGTTTAAAAATCAGTGTGTTTGTGACTATGAATATGCAGGGATTACTGTGATGAAAAATCTTCGACCATGGAAGTTTATTTATTAGCTGTAATTGTGACTTTCTGGATATCCAATTTCAAAAACTGGTGGACATGTTGGAATAAATCAATAATTGTGTCTATTACCAGTATATATGTCATGCTTCAATTAGGCATGACCACTGACTGCTCAACAGTGTTTAGTAAATCTACATTACTATGTTTGAATGACACCAGGACTAATTCAATTCTCCAGCCATGTGTTATATCGGATTTGCGGTCACTTGGTGTATACAGAAGATTTAATACCCGTAGAAGTCGACGAGGTGGTCTATATTGTCATAAACATCAAGTCAGGCATACAAAACTTGCACCATACTGAAAAGGTGTAAACATTGTCAACTTGACCAAAGTGCCTCTAATTGACAATCAAAAGTCAACAATGATCAAGAAACTTAGATGTGCTCAGATTAATCCAACATCAGTTTGTAACAAACCTGAGACAATTGTTGCTTTCATCATTGAAAATGATCTGGATGTACTGTTTATCGATGAGACCTGGTTAACTCCATCAGATGTTACAAATGTAACTGCTATTACACCTGATGGTTACAAATTAAAACACATCCCTCAATCTCACCGCAAAGGAGGTGGTGTCGGAATTCTCTATAGGTCATCTTTAGATTTCCGTTTCAATTCACTTAAATGGCCGACTAGTTTTGAATGTTTACAAGCAAGATTATCCTGGAAGGATCAGAATTACTGTTTCATTTTAATCTATCGTCCTGAGAAGATACCTAATGTTCAAAGTTTCACTTTCTTTGAAGAAATGCCAGATTTATTGGGCAGATTGAATACTGATTGCCCATCAGACAAGCTTGTTTTCATGGGTGATTATAATATTCAAATGGATAATCCAAACAATAGGGATACTCAACGATTTCTAGATATCCTACAGCAGCATGATTTGGTTCAACTTGTAGATCAACCTACTCATGAAAAGGGTCACACACTTGATCTTGTTATTGTTAGAAGTAGTGAGGTATGCATATGTGATTTGGATGTGGATGATACTGCAGGTATTGCTGATCACTATCCGGTTTCTTTCTCGGTCAATATCTGCAAACCTCCGTTGCCTACAAAGGAGATAGTGTATAGAAAATTGAAGGATATTAACATTGCCTTATTATCAGAGATGTTCTCTAAGATTGACTTCAGTAACATTGACTGTGTGGATGATTTAGTCACCGTTTATAACTCTGAGCTCTCTCATCTATTAGATGAATTAGCACCTGCTAAGAAGCGAAGTATTTGCATTCGTCCGAATGTTCCGTGGCTCAGTGAGGAAATTATTAAATATCGCAAGAAAGTCAGACAACTGGACAGAAAGTGGAGACATTCTCATCTGACAATAGATCGTGAAATTTGGAAATATCATTGTTGTAAAATGAAACAAATGATGAAATTAGAAAAACTAAAACATTTCTCAGTCACCGCTGAGGTGGGCACTGCCGACTTATTTAGGACAATTCGGAAGTTGGTGTATGGTGAAAACATAAAAGCTCTACCAAAACACAATGATGCTGTTGAATTAGCAAATGAGTTTAATGTTTTCTTTCTAGATAAAGTTGATCAGATAAGAGATTCTTTTCCTGAATCCAATATTGCTGCTTCTGAGCATTACAATGTTGTAAAGGTTTTAGACAGTTTTAAAGCTGTGTCAATCGATCAACTTGCCAAAATTGTAATTGGCATGTGACCTACATATTGTAATCTGGATCCATTTCCATCACAACTTCTTAAGAAGGGGCTTAAAGGTATCATGCCGCTCATTACTAAAATAGTAAGCTGTTCATTGGTATCTGGACATGTTCCAAAAGAGTTTAAACAAGCTATTTTGCAGGCCCTCCTCAAGAAGTCATCCCTTGATGCTGATTGTTTGAAAAACTATCGGCCCGTATCCAACTTGTCTTTTCTGTCGAAAGTACTCGAAAGAGTAGTAGCAGACTAGCTAACACTCCATTTGTCAAGCAATAACTTAGCAGACTTCATTTCAATCTGCTTATAAACAACGCCACAGTGTCGAAACAGCTCTGGTTAAAGTGCATAATGACTTACTTTGTTTATTAGATTCAAAGCAGTGTGTGTTACTTGTTTTGTTTGATTTGGGCGCTGCTTTCGACACTGTGGATCACACTAGACTCGTAGAACGTCTAAATTTACTAGGAATTCAAGGCACAGTTCTTGATTGGCTCAGGTCATATCTTAGCAATAGGACTCAAAGTGTATGTATAAATGTTAACTTTTCTGAGCAATTGGAAATCAAATTTGGTGTACCTCAGGGTTCCGTTTTGGGCCCTTTGCTTTTTGCAGCGTACATTACTCCTCTTGGTAACATCAGTCAACCTCATGATCTTGATTATCATCTCTATGCTGATGATTATCAACTTTACATTGCGTTTAGTGTACCTGATTTGTTCCCATCATGTCAAATTATGTCTGAAAAAGCTGATGATTTGAATTGCTGGATGAGGAATAATTTCCTCAAATGCAACGGGGATAAGACAGATGCGCTATTCGTGTATACTAGAAATATGTATAGTCAGCTTCAACAGTTACCTCATATCAGAATTATTGATTCTGACATCAGACCTTCTACTTCTGTTCAGAATCTTTGAGTAATTTTTTTGACTCGGAGCTTACTTTCAAAGATCAAATATCATCCATTGTTAAATCCTGCAACTTTCATTTACGTAACATAAGCAAAATAAGGGGCTTTTTATCTGATGATGCTGTTCGCATTTATGTCCATACCTTGGTTACTTCACGTCTTGATTTCTGCAACTCCTTGCTTAACGGGCTCCCTGCAAAATCCCTCAAACCACTTCAGAGTGCAAAACAATGCAGCACGTCTAATTTCTCGCTCTAGCAAGTTTTCATCCATTTCATCTCTTCTGCATGACCTACACTGGTTACCAGTTGCATACCGCATTCGTTTTAAAGTTATTATGCTAACTTTCCAGGCTATACATAATTTAGCTCCTCCATACTTATCTGAACTTGTTACACTTTACTCACCACCTCGTGCACTTCGATCAGCCAATCAGTTTCTGCTAGTTGTCCCTTTGTTTCATAGTCAATCTACAGGTAGTCAGGCATTTTCCAACAGCGCCCCAAAATTGTGGAACCAGCTTCCGCTTAGCCTTCGTGCTATCACTTCATTAGATCAATTCAGGAAGCAGCTAAAAGGCTTCCTTTTTAAGGGTAGAAGCTGGTCCATATGGACCTACTACTATAAATCAACCAAATTGGATGAAATTTGGTGGGATTGTTCATACACACATAAGGATTCCTCACACCAAATTTTGGAATCCTACGTGGCCTGTTGCCATGGCAACAGACAATCAAAATTTTGGGTGTGGTCAATTTTTCAAAAAAATGGTTTGACCTCAAAATGCAATCTTTTAAGTAAATAATTATCTAAATCATTATTTCAGACCCCAAATTACATAATTAGACCATTTGCATGCATTTTGGTTTGATATTAGGGGTCAAAATTCAGTGCCTACTGCCACGCCCCCATCTTGGGAAAAAAAATTTTCCGAAAAATCCCCCATGCATCCAAACCAAAGATGCAATATATGAAAAAAATGCATTATTATGTAGCTTAGAATGTTATAATGAACCACAGAAAATTTCAGGCAGCTATGTTGAATACATTTGAGAGCGATTTTTTGCCAGCCGTCAATACATGGTTTTGAGAAAATGGCGATAAAGAAACCAATAACGTTTTACCTTCAAAATATAATGTTTGTTTTGTATTTATTCATTGATATCACAACATCCAGCTCCATAGGCTTGTTCCACACCTTCCTTCCTTCTTTTAGCCAGTTTTTTCTCCAGTCTTTTTTGTTTATTGGCAGGTTGGGCCCTTTTTTCCGATGTCTTTTCGCGCTGGAAGTCACTTTTTTCAAGAACTTGTGTTGTTCTTACACCAACATTGTCAATACCCATTGCTTGCAGCTGCTGCTGAATGCTTGCAGCCCTGCCCTTATTCCATTCCATTACAGCCATGGATACTGAAGTTTTGAGGGTTTTTAGAGTACCAAACTTGGTTTTGGGTATCTTACGCCACACCATAGAATGGAGCGCTTCATTGCTGTTCGAAGTACGTTTTTTGCAACACCTACCCAAAAGATCAGGGTCAGTAAGCCTTTGAAACAAAAGTATAAACAGCTGTCTTACATTTTTTAGATCAGGGTCAATTTGTTTTTGTTGTTTGACCTCATCAGGGTTTTCCCCTCTGCTATAGCAGATTTATACCAGCACCAGTCACCACATCTCCTATGCTGGCGCTCAGGCGGACAATTCGGAGTTTTAGTTGAATGAAATAAAATTGCCCATATTGCATTTTGCATCTCTTCGTTAGTGTCATTATTCATAATGGCATTTCTGAAATAGCTTTGCCACCTCAGCATTCTATCTTTGGTGACTTTTCCGCGACCTCTTATTGTTTTGGCACCACTTTTTTTTATATTTTCACAAAGAGAATTCATAAGATAAAATCCCACTATTAACAGATTAAAAGAATTTAAAAACCAGAATTTATTTATTAAATCTAGAATATATAAAAGACACGACGTTTCGATCTCACCCTAGAGATCATCGTCAGGTGTGAGCAATAGACTAAAAACAGGGGTATATATACAGAGGAGGACAGGTTAATTGAGTAAATTGGTGAGTGAGTAAATAATTAGTGTTTGGCAAGGCATGAAGTAATATACTTAGAAAGAAGGGAATTATGTGGAGAAAAGCCATTATTTAAATTGGTACTAATATCTGAGTGACGAGTAATTAGGGCAGACTCAACTATGTGGCGTTTGGTGTAATTGCTGGAAGTACAAATAATTTGGCTTTATCAAAATTAAAACGATGACCAGTGTTCCAAACGTGATTGGCTACGCCACTAGCCGGTTTTTGATTTATTATATCCTTTTTGTGTTCCGAAATTCGAGTTTTTAAATCACGACCAGTTTCTCCAAAGTAAATTTTATCACAGCCAAAACAAGGAATTTTGTAAACTCCGCAGTCCAAAGGTTTAGATTGATTGTTTTTAACCAAAGTCCTTCTAATTTTGTTTTCATACGTGAAAATGATTTGTTTATCCAATAAAGGGAGAGAGTGACGAAACTTTTCCAAAACAGGTACATACAGAACTACAATGAACTCTGAAATGTGTTTTTTATTTTCTGGAGGTTTAGAATTGAAGAAAGTACGTTTAGCCTTAGAAATAGCGATTTTCAAAATGTGATCAGGGTAAGCCAATTTTCTAAGAGAGTTGGATATATGGTCAAATTCAGCCGAAAGGAAGGTTTCATCGCAGATCCGTAGTGCACGGAGAAAGAGGCCTTGAGCGAGACCAATTTTGATTGATTTGGCAGTAAACGAAAAGAAGTGAAGGTATGCCTCGGCGTTGATAGGTTTACGGTAGACTGAGAAAATAAAATGAGAAAATTTATTGTGAATTAGAACATCTAAAAACGGAATTTGGTCATTTTGTTCCCTTTCAAAAGTGAATTTCAAAGATGGATATTGGGAGTTGATGAAGTCGATAAAAGAGGTAAGATCAAAATTATCAGAAACTAAGCTCAGAATGTCATCAACATATCTAATCCAAAAGTTAGGTTTAGAGCCAACGTACTTAGGGAGAATTTCGGATTCAAAGTGTTCAAGGAAAAGATTAGCCAAAATCGGGGATAATGGGTTACCCATTGCGAAACCGAAAATTTGTTCATAGAATTTGCCTTGGAATTGGAAATATAAATTGGTTGTACAGAGTTCCAAAAGTTCAAGTAAACATTCTACAGGATTTGGGAGATCAAGATTGGAGTCCGGGAGTTTTCTTCTTAAGAAATTGAGAGTTGGTTCCAATGGTATATTAGTGAACAAGGAAACAGCGTCGAAAGATATAAATTTTTGTCCATTAGGTTTGAGATTTTTGAGTTTGTCTAAAAGATCCATATTGTGCCGAATGTGAGAATCAGAAAAAGTACCCAAAGTCGGGGAGAGTACTTTAGCCAGATATTTGGAGAGCCGATATGATGGAGAATTGATATTAGAAATGATCGGTCTTAACGGTGAATTGGGTTTATGAATTTTTGGAAGACCATAAGCATAAGGAAGATTAGGAAGCCAAGAGTTAAATTTGGAGATGAAGTCCGAATGGTCAGGAAATTTCTTAGAGATGTTTTTTAAACCTAAATTAAAAGCTGATTGCATCTTTTTCAAAGGGTTGTTTTTGATGGATTTGTAGAAATTGGAATCACCAAGAATAGCAAACATTTTAGAACTGTAATTGATCAAATCTTGAATAACAATTTTGCCGCCTTTATCAGCCTTGGAGATGCGGATGGTTTTGATGGATTTTAGTTCCTGGAGAGCAATCGAAAATCTCCGAAAAATCAACTGAGAGAATTCATACCGGTATACATGCGCTTCTGAATATGATTCAGGCATTCCTCTTTAGTTATTTTGTGCTCATCACCATAAGGGTTGAGCATTATTAGCTCACCAAGGGTCTTACTGTCCCCATCAGCAGTAAATGTAGTATACCTGAAACTCGTAGCATCAACTGAACGCTGCCATAGAACAAGAGCCATTGCAGGTTCCATGTTACCTGATGGCCCATCAAAGTTTTTGTCACAATTTCATGCAATTCCAACCAATTTTTCCTGACCTGCTAGTTTTTTCCCCACAACCTTACAATGAAAACAGTACTTGGATTTTATATCAAAGTCCAAAACGAAACCAGTAAGGCTATCATTAATAAAACCTATTCCATAAAGGGAAGTGAAACCCCTATTCATCCACGTGCCATCATAACTGACAGATATGTTCAAAACATCCGCATCTGGATCACTCCCAAGATCTATGTAAGCCTGTCTAACTAATCCGTGCACAGTTTGTAGGGAATCAACTGCGCTTCTGTCATTTATTGCTTCCCCAATAAAAAGAGAGATATCATTGTATGTTTTATGATGAAACCCAGCGTATATGTTCATCACCCCTAGCAACTTATTCAGTTGTGTGCAACCTATTCCAATTTCCTTGGCTGCCAAGACTGCCCCCCGGTTTATCTCGAAGGGCCTGTTCCTTCCCAAGTTACCTAAAGTTTCACTACTCCAGACATGATTCAAAACAGCCCCACAATCTGAACATACCACTTTTATCTCAACTGAGCATCCAGAATTTTTTTTAGTAGTCTTTTTTGGTTTTGCCTGTAAAAGTTCATCTCCTACTTCCTCAACTATCACAAAATGTTGCTGAATTTCTTCGGAATCATCACATATTACAGAATTGTCAGTCACAGAAGACGTACTTTTATCAGTGACGGTGGTGCTTACTCATGAAGACGACAAATCTTTCTTTTTCCTACCCCGTGTTTCGTTTTTACGGCGCCTCTTCCCTTTGAATTTATTCGCGGTAGAAGGCTTCATTGTTCATTCACAATAAACTGACGAGTAATTGTCCATTTGATCAAAATAAAACCGGTTTTCAAAGAATTCTTCCGGGTTTGTTTGTAAAAGTTTACTTCCGCTTTCCAGCGTGTTCAATCGGGTTACCGTAGCGACGGAGAAATTCGATCAACTGCGCATGCATAATTGGGTACAGAGATTGCCGAAGCTGCATGCTAATGAGCGTCCTCCATATATGGATATCCTCGGCATCCCGACACATAATTTATTATTCGTATTTTCCCGGAAGCCTCCGAAGATATCCTTATATGGATAATTGCGTCAGAACGAGGCGATTCTCAGCTTTTCAATGGTACCCAACATGTCCGGTAAAAAGGATTATTTCTAACACATATTACGCTTCGAAAAATGGTCTAATTGACCCAAAACAAAGCAATTTTCTCAAAACAATGGAATGACATGTTTACTAAAACATCGTTTTTATAGTATTTTGCAATGTTTGTGCAAAAAATCGTTCAGCAAGGTTAAAATAAACATCCCAAAGAACCCGGAAATGAGTGTATCTCAAAACTGACAAATATCCTGATTTTCCCGATTTTTGGATCCGCGTCTACCCTTAAGGAGGCATTTTATAATTTGTAAAGCGCTTTGAGCAGCTTAGCTGGATTTAGCGCTATATAAGATCCTTTATTATTATTATTATTATTATTATTATTTGAGGGTCTCGGCAGGGACCAGATC
The DNA here is from genome assembly GCF_964204645.1 of Tubulanus polymorphus. NCBI lineage: Eukaryota > Metazoa > Nemertea > Palaeonemertea > Tubulaniformes > Tubulanidae > Tubulanus > Tubulanus polymorphus. Next base: position 8,162,445 of record NC_134034.1, read on the forward strand.
TTATTCGTTCGGGTCACTGTCTTCTAGCTCAGAAGGTGAGCATATTATTTTTAGGGGGTCTGTGTCCGTCTTTTGGTGTGTTTGTTTTCAACTTGGCCACTCCTCCTCTAAGTCTTTGGGACTCTCTGGCTAGTATGTTTTGCAGGGAATGTATATGAAGGGAATATTACAATTTTTAGTATGAAAATTTGTATTTCTGTCGAGTACTGTACCCTTTCCTATGGTTTTTGCCAATATTTTCTAAATTTGGATTGATCGCCAATGATTTTTCTATACGACCAGGCCCTGGGGTATTGCATTTAGCCACTGAAAAAAATGACGGGATCTAGGATGTTGAGGGAGTTTTCACTCTCTGAACGGTGAGTCCGTTCCGTTTGGGGGCTATCCCTTGTTTCTTTTATCGGAATAAGTTAATTTGATTGAATTGAATTTATTATTCTTGATTGATTAATTGAATGAATAATGCCGCCCCATCCTCAAGGTCAGCATCCTGGTAGGGAGGGATTTGGTCATTTATTCGGAGCCTGGGACGACCATGTATTGCGTGCGTCCTGTAGGCGTAAATTGGGGCAAATTTGCTCCAGGGTTAGTCCTTGCAAGATTTGCGAGGGTTGGTCCCAGGACTCGGGCTGATTTGCCTTGAAAACTAAAAGGTCGTTGTCGCGTTAATAATAGTAGAGATTCGTCGGTTTCAGTCGAGGTGCCCACCGACGTCTCTAATCCTATTTAATATAATTTAGCGGAGCGGTTGCCGGCTGTACTTGCACGGTCGGCTTCCCAACTCACCGGGAAGGATTGCTTGTTCTCTGGTACCGGTCACTGGTCAATCACTGGTCGCTGGTCGATGACTGGTTCAGCCAGTTTGGCCGGTTCAGACTAGAGGTTCTGAACCAAGTGCGTGCCGTGGTAGTCGAAATTCCGGCACAAGCCGCCCAGTAGAGGTCACTCTCCCACCAGACGCCGTTATCGCAATAAACGCGCAAGATCTCCTGCAGATCGAGGATAGATCGCGAGAGGGATTACGATCGATATTGTAGAAAGTTTTGCCGTCAGTTGCCTCAGTGTTCGTCGACGGCGGTTAGCGAAAACGATCACAATCCCATTCGAAGGACCATCACCGAAGTCGTCATGTTCATCGAGATACGGGAAAATTCCTGACACAGTAGGATTTCCGTGCATTCGAAGGAAAAATCTTAAACTTGTTATCGTCGTTGCAAGCTATCGGAGTTACTACAGGTAAGCCTATTCCTGATTTTCTAGTAAGAAGTTCGCAAGCCCACTCATTTATTCAAAAATTCTGAACCTGAATTCCTGGATGCTAGGGTAGGGTCTGATTTCAATGAGGATCCGGTCCCAGAGGCGGCCATTCCTTCCGGTGTCATTCCTGCCGCAAGCAGTTTTTGGTTGCACCATACAATACTTCTATTCAGATGATTTTAATGTTAGCCACCACCGTTTGTGGCGCTAGTGTTAGGTCACCTACCAAAGGCAAAACGCATTGAAATGTGGGTGTTCTTCTGGTTAAGAAATCGCGGAAAGTACAATTTTGATGGCATTTGCCCTTTAAGGCGACCACGCCTGACGAGGTCACCTCCCGACATGCGACCAAAACCAGGTCGGGAGGCTTTAATCTCTCTGGCTCTCAAGGAATTGGCCGGGAAGGGAGAGATAGAACCAGTTTGCAATGAACCCTCTCCTGGCTGGTTTTCTCAAATATTCATGGTACCAAAGGCCACAGGGGGTCTACGGACAGTGATAGATCTGTCATCCCTCAATCGGCACCTGAACATTCCAATGTTCCGAATGACCAAACCCAGGGACTTGATTCAAGGGCTCCATCCACGTCAATGGGCAGCTTCATTGGACCTGAAAGATGCTTATTTTCAGGTTCCAATTCACCCAAAATCTCGGCGATTTCTCAGGATAAAGTGGAGAGGCAGCCAGTTCCAGTTCCGGTTTTTTCCATTTGGCCTCAGAACGGCGCCATGGGTTTTCACCAAGTTGGTCAAGTCCATTCAGTAGGTACTTCAGTCCAGGGGTGTTAAACTGTTTGTTTACTTTGACAACTGGTAAATAGTCACAAACTCGGCTCAAGAATGTCGGGAGGCAATGACGTCAGTCTTGGACTTAGTTCATCAGCTAGGGTTCCACGTAAACAGGGAAAAATCTCAGTTGACGCCGGCTCAACAGTTCACTTATCTCGGCATGGTCTTCGATCTTCGAATCAGCAAGGTCTTTCCCTCCATGGCTCGAGTAGCCAAAGAAGCTGTAGCGGGAGTGTCCACAACCCCGAGAACAGCTCGTTACTGGTCACGGCTTCTAGGCTCCATCCATGGGTCTGATGGTACTGCATTCTTGGGTCTGCTATGGCGTAAAAAGATGGCAGATTTCGCCGATGGCTAAATGCAATACCGCCGAAATGGGTCGTATAGAAAAATCATTGGCGATCAATCCAAATTTAGAAAATATTGGCAAAAACCATAGGAAAAGGTAAGTACTACTCGGAAATACAAATTTTTGTTTCAAATATTGTCATATTCCCGAGTATACTTACCTGCAAAACATACGTTTTGGTCCCTCCCGCCTCCCCGATCGTTGGGTTATTTTTACCCAAGAATTATATGAGCGTGCTTCTGGTGGGGCCACCAGCTGGTGGTAGTAGGCCAAGTTGAATTTTGGGCGGTTTTAACAGCAAGCTAAGGTTACTGGCCAGTATGTTTTACTCGGGACTACGAATTTTCATTCTAAAAATTGTAATTTTTATGATCAACTGTGTTGATCCTTATCATGGAATGGTCCTGAGAGAAACTTTCTGTTAGCTCTTGGTGGTACAAATTGTAACCACTGAAAATACACAGCTAATTTGTCATAAGGAGGGAGATATGGGTTGGAATTAATGTGGAGAGTTCCATCCATCATTTCTTCTGTTTCTTTCTGTTAGAAGTACTAGGGAGAAGAAGGTGCAAAATTTCATTACATTTCTCCCCATTCTACTTATCGATGCTTGACCTTGTTTCTTGATGATTTCACAGGGAAAGCCATTCACTTGGAAAGCCCTGTAGGAGGGCGTTCCCAATGATGTCCTTATCAAGAACATTTTACTTTCCAGTAACATCTGAGCCGCGTTGCATCTTCTCTGGTAATGATGCATTCGAAAAGCGCTTTTCCTGAACTAATAAATATGATATGTGCTAATGACATGATTGTTCTCACAGAAACAAAACTAGACGCAGCAGATGATGTTTGGGTCAAAAATTTTGCAAACCAGTTAGGCTATACCGCATTTACAAACAACAGGAAAGAATTTTTATAAAGAAAAGTTTTTCAAGCTATTTCAAAAATGTTAAATCTTTAAAGAATGTATGTCAATGGGTTGACATTTCAGAGCTGTAAAGATTTAATTATATGTGGAGTTTATTTTAGTCCTGAGTCAAGTCGTTATGGTGACGTAAATATGTTTGATGGTTTAGATGAAATGTTGTCATCCATAAACCGTAAAAATTCATATATTTGTGTTTGCAGAGATTTTAACGCGTAAACTAAAAATTTGGAAGACTATTTAATTTTTGATGACGACTTGATAATGGACGATTGAATAGCTGACGAGATCGTAAATGAGATAAATAAACCAGTCATCCAACTGCAAAATTCTGGATTGTTGACCAGAACCAATAGTGACCAGAGTATAAATAACTATGGACGTAGGTTCATTGAGCTTTGTAAATGGAGTCAATGTTTATTGTAAACGGGAGAGTGGGCCAAGATAGATTATTAGGGAATTTCACCTGCTTGAAAAGATACGAAAAACATGTGGTGGACTATATAATTGCTTCACCGACTTGTTCCCATTACTACTAAATTTTTGCGTTATCAAATTCGGTAACGTAGTTTCTGACGTGCACTGTCCAACCCAAGGTAAAATAAACTTTACCAAGCCTAGTTATAACCAGAAAATGATGACAGCTCCCCCTGCCGGGACTGAAAAGGGGAAAAAATTAAATGGGATCAAAACAAAATGTTTGATTGTCAAATGTGTTCAACATGGTTGACCTAAATGGTATAAAAGAAGCCCTGATAGCAGGTGAAATTGACCCTGATCAAGCAAACAACCTCATCGCTGACCATCTCAAAGAGACGGCAAAACAAACTATGGTGACTGTAAGGCCGGTTATACGAAACTCGTAAGTGGCTAGAAATACCGTAAAAAGCAGCATATAAGTCGAGTTTTTAATCCTTGATTTTACCACTAAATTATTGACCTCGACTTATATGCCGAGTACAGTTTTCTGCTAAGTATTTTCAGGTCACAAGAAATATTGATTCTACCAGACAAAAAAGACAGTGTTCATCTTCTCACTGCTATGACAGTTTGAATAATTTATCATGATAAAGTTATTTGATCAAAAAAACTTCTTTCATTTTGACAAAGCTTCATGTACGATGTATTCATATATGCGTGCTCATAGAAGCGCTTAATACATTAGGCTATATATAGCGTGTGACTCAAAACTACTGTACCACTGTATGGTAGTGTATTATACCTGAGTGTGTGTGTAACAGTCTATTGATTAACACACAGCAGCAATCAGGCTGACGCGCGGCGGGGTGCGTGAAGGCGCACATGTTATCAAAATCTATTCAATTTAATGATACAAGTAATTATTCTTCTAAGAGATGGGACTCGACTTATAAGCCGGATATATGTTAAAATCATGAAATGTAGGTCTATAAATTGACCTCGACTTATACGCTGCGTAGACTTATACGCCGGTTTTTATGGTAAACAGAAATTGAGTGAAAAGAGTAAGAAATGTAGGCAAGATTACCATCGAGCAAAAAGACAATATAGCGGATGTAAATAGATGGCAAATAGGGAAAACGTTAATCAGTCTTTTAGAGCTTATAAAAAGTCAGAAAAACAAGAGAGCCAAATTGAAAATGACCTGCTAAATAAATGGCTAAAATCACTTAGAAAAACTAATCCGAGATAATATTGGAAAATTTTGAATAAGAAAGAAAAAACCCTTGCTCTGCCAGTATGGATGATTTACTTGACCATTTTCGTAAACTCTATGAAAAACCTGATTTCTATGATGATGACATGGGTCCCATGGAAAATCTATTTGATATGGAAACTTTAAATAACGACGCTCTCGAAAGACCAATAATCCAACCTGAAGTACTCAAGGCAATTCAAAAACTTAAGGATAATAAAGCCTCGGGCTTAGATGATGTCACCAACGAATTCTTAAAAGATTCCGAACCTAGCCTCTCTGTAATCCTTACCACTCTTTTTACCAAGATATAAGAAACAGGAATTATACCAGAAAACTGGGTACTCGGTACGATTATACCAATCTATAAGAATAAAGGCAACAGGGAGTCGCCCAATAACTACCGAGGAATAACCCTGCTTCGTAGTTTGGGAAAATTATTTACTAGTGTAATAGATTCAAGACTATCAGAGTTCATGGAAACTAACAAACTTCTTAATTTAAATCAAGCAGGCTTTCGTAAAACATACAGGGTTAATGATCACATTTATACCCTGAAAACCATCATTAATATTTCCCTGGCAAGAAAGAAGAAGATATACTGTGCTTTTATAGATTACGAAAAGGGATTTGATAAAATATGGCCTAAAGCACTCTGGAATAAACTTTTAAATACTGGAATCCAGGGTAATATGCTAAATATAATCAAAAATATTTATGTAAATGTTAAATCATGTCGCCTAGTAAACGGAACTCAGTCTTTGACAGTTTCATCAGCCTAAGACAAGGAGATAATTTGTCTCCTCTTTTATTTTCTGTCCTTATCAACGACTTAAGAGTTGTATCTCTGTAGCAAGGCTGCAGCCAAGTTGTTCTCGAGGGCAGACGCCATTTGGCTAAAACTTTTTATCCTACTTTACACAGATGACAATGTAATTGTATCAGAATCTGCAGAAAGTCTGCAACTTGCTCTAGATTCCTAAATTGAGTACTATAAAATATGGAATCTAGCTATTAATCGTGACAAAACCAAAATTACTATCTTCCAGAAAAGAAAACCACGCAAGACGAACTTAAATTTTCACCTTGGTAAAGATGATATAGAAATCGTAGATGACTTTTAAGTACCTTGGTAATGTGTTTAACTATAGAGGTTCTTTTACTAAATGCCGAAAGGCATTGCGCGATAGCGCTATTAAATCTATGTATGCAATACTTAGAAAGTGTCAACAGTTACGTTTAAGTATCGATGTCAGTCTCCACTTATTTGATAGTATGGTTACCTAAGCCATTTTTGCTTAACGCTTGTGAAATATGGGGCTACGAAAATCTTAATATCATTGAAAATGTTTATCTATTATTCTGTAAGTACGTCCTTAGACTGAATAAGTCGACACCCAATTTTATGGTGTACGGAGAAGTCGGTCGAATTCCTCTTGAAATTGACATTAAAAGTAGGATGGTAAAATTCTGGGCAAACCTCGTATCAAAAAACAGAGAAACACTCTTTAGTAAAATATATTCTATCCATTACGATTTAAGCACGTCACAAAATATCAATTTCAAATGGTTATCCTCTATCCAAAATATACTCCAGGAGTGTGGAATCGCTAATTTCTGGTCAGAGCAAAATTTTCCTAACATCCAGTATATTTATGAATCTGTAAAGCTACGACTTACTGATCAATTTATCCCGAAATGACACGCACACTGTACAGCATCTTCTAAAGCGTTGACTTATCGTCATATTAAACCGACTTTCAATACGCTTGAGCCTGAAAATTACATCCTCTCGTTACCCACATCGTACCGCATTTCCCTCTGTAGATTTAGATGTAGCAACCATGATTTACCCGTAGGATCAGGTAGGCGACACAGAATACCTCGGGAAGAACGACTTTGTACAAATTGTAATCTCAGCATTTTGTGGGACGAGTGTCACACTATACTAAAATGTAGTTTTTTCCAGATACAACGTGAAAAACTTATCCCTTGAAGATTTTGGCAAACTCCAAATTTGGAAAATATGAACTCCCTTTTCTGTACAAAAAGTCAAAGAATTCTGATGAATCTTTCTAGATTTATTCGAATATGCTCAAATTAAATTGTTAACATGTATAATAGAGATGTGAACTCCCCACACTGATATACTGTCATTTTGTATTTCAACCCACTTGGGACTTTAGTCCCAGATGGCTATTGCGTTCACTTTTTGTCCATCGTCCGTCCGTCTGTAGACGTAATCCAATTATTTTGGGAAGTTTTGAGACGCGTCAATGTAATGTCTTGATATTTGGATTACACATGTATCTACCCCAGACACATCTTCAGCCCAAAAACTGGCCCTATCAGAATCAAGATGGCCGACTGGCAGCCATTGTTGTTATCCAAAATCAGCACTTTTTACACATTTTTAGTTTTTTGAGGGAAGTTTTTAAGACGTTGTACCTTGATCTTTCACATATATCGGACTCATGATGGCCGTCCTGTGACCTTTTTGTGCCCAATAATGTCAACTTTTGCCTGAATTCTGGGTCCTGTAGCTTCCTACTGGTTTGCCATTTCTCATTGCAATTTGTGATGGGTATTCTTTGGAGAGGGATGTTTTATGCCTGAGACAAGTATTTTTGATCAGCCAATTATGGCGCAATTGGCGGCCATCTTGGTGTCATCAGTACTCATTCGTAGGTGGGAAAAAGTTTATCCACATTACATTGATAACTAAGCATATTGTGTTACCACAATCAATTGGAAAGTTGTAGCTTATCACGTGTTCTATGATTTTGGTGAGTTTCAAGGTCATTGGTTTTTTATATTGCCACCAGGGGGCGTTGAATAATACAATAACTTATTTCTATATTATATTTGTACCTATGCATATTTTGTTACCACAATCAATTGCAAAGTTGAAGCTCATGACATCGTCTATGATTGTGGTGAGTTTTAAGGACATTAATTATTCTATATGGTCACCAGAGGGCATTGAATAGTAGAATAACTTAGTATTTCCTTATTAGATTCGTACCTTGGCATATTTTGTTACCATGATCAATTGCTAAGTTGTAGTTCATGACACGTTCTATGATTGTGGTGAGTTTCAAGGTCGGTTGGGTTTTGCATGTGGTCACCAGGGGGTGTGGAGTAGTAGAATAACTTAGTATTTCCATATTAAATTGGTAACAAGACATATTTTGTTATCACAATCAATTACAAAATCGTAGCTGCTGACATATTCTATGACTCTGGTGAGTTTCAAGGTCATTGGTTTTTGAATATGGTCTCCTGGGGGCGTTGAATATTGAAATTGTTAGATTGTTGGGAATTGGAAACGACTTTCCAAGTGGGCATGGTGTCCTTTGACCCCTAGTTGTATTCATGTATTATCAATGTATATTTTTGTTCAATGCAAATAGTAAAATTTGTGAACAATAAAAATTGAATCTGAATCTGAATATTGAAAAGCAATAATAAGCCATGCTTGGAATATTGAAATGCATTAAAAAGCCATGCATGGCTGTGCACTACCATGTTTTCGAATGGCTATGAAGATGCACTTGAACGAAACAAAAAATATATAATGATTGTTCTGTTGTGTACATTTATGTTAAATGACCAGCTGCCATTTTAGACCTTGAATTCAAACTCGCCTGGTCACATTCTTTGTTATATTTTTCTGTGGGGAATTGTGAAAACCATGGTTATCAAAACGCCGGCCACCAGCACAAACCGAGGACTTAAGTGTGTGGAAAACAACTGATTTTGAGAAATACTGAATTTGATGTGTGAAAATTCTGTGAGGGAAATCAGACCAAGCTTAACTGTACATTGGTAAAAGTGAATACCATATTGAAAAAGGTCCGGAGCAGCTTTATTAGTACAGAGGACCAACAATTTTACTATGGAGAAAGATGTCTCAGTTGATCTTATTGTCATGTCTCATATGGCAGCTGGTCATTTAACAATAATGTAGTTGGAACAATTCTTATTCCTTGCTTTTGGCTCAACTCCATTTTCGTGGCTATTAAAAACAGCATTGCTCAGCCATCCTTGTCTTATGATTGCATTTCAACATTCTAACCTGGAGCAAACATCCCTAAGAAGGTTAATTAAACTTATAGATGATGAATAATCAAAACACATTTTTGGAGACACCCTGTATGTTGTTTTCAAGAGGTAAGCCTCTAAGTGTTATGCATAAAGATCCAGGACCGTAGCCAGCCATGTCTTAGGGGAGTTTGATTTTCATGAAGGCGGAACTTTTTTCTTGAATATGGAACCTTTTGTCTGGGAGTACTTGCGAATAGGTGTTTGTAAATGAGATGCAAAAAGAGAAGCAATTTCACTTTAGCATATTTGGGGTGAACATTTTTCCTACAGAGTCTCTCCTTGATTCCTCGAAAACCCCTTCTAAACCAACAATATCCTGAATAATCTTGAATTTGAGCTAAATGCCCAAAGGTCCTTGAAAACTCCTTGAATTTTGTGAAATTGGCTATTAGAAAATTTTTAGGTTTTAGGCCTAATTATAATACATTCAGATACCACCGAATTAAATGGTCCTTGAATTCTGGAATGACTGATCTGTAGGAACACTGTCCAACAATTTGTTTGCAAAATGCAAACACCTACAATAGGTGATTGTTAATGAGAAGCAAAATGAGAAACAATATCACAACTTAAGCATATTTGGGGTGAACATTTTTCCTACAGGGTCTACGACTCCTTCATTCCTCGAAAACCCCTTCTAAACCAACAATATCCTGAATAACCTTGAATTGGGCTAAATGCCCAAAGGTCCTTGAAAACTCCTTGAATTTTGAGAAATTGGCAATTAGAAAATTTTTAGGTTTTAGGCCTAGTTATAATACATTCAGATGCCACCAAATTAAATGGTTAACTAAGATAAACAGTACCGATTTATGAGGAGTCGACAGATATGAAAGTGATGAGATGAGAAGATACACACTATCCGTGTAAGATGGATGACGATAGACTTCCCACAATGATTTAGTCGAAGATGAAAATCCTCTATTCAAGGATTTTTCATTTTTAACTCAATCATTGTCAGATTTCTCTCGCCATGAAAGTGATGCATACACTCCTTGGAAACATCTCAAAATATTGGAATTCAAATTGTCTTAAAGTGTCCTAGATGATGTGCAAGTTGGCTGTTTGCATGCTTGGGCCCATGTGCTAGTGTGAGTCATAGGGAGAACCCATTACCATGTATATAATCAAAGTTGAACATGCAAAAACTACACATTGCACCATGATTTCATTTTTATCAGCTCTTAACTTATTATTGCAAATCAAAGAACAAATTGATTTTTGTGCTCAAAACTAGAATGTACCCAGTTGATCCTACTGGACCCATGGTCCTCTATTGATAGTTTCAAGCGAAATTTTGAAGATGCTTCAATAAATTATCTTGATCTTTCACATGTCTGTATCGCTTTGAGATTTATTAACAGTACAAGGACTTTGATATTTTCAGTTCTGATACTGGTGGTCCTGTTTCAAGCTTGCCAGAGCATATCATTCAGCGTTTTCCAATGGAACGTGTACGCGAGGCCTCTACACTTTTACTGCCTGGCAAACAATGCTGTATTTGTCTACGTGGTTATCAATTAGGAGAATTTGTCAGGAAGTTACCCTGCAGACACAAGGTAAATTTTCACTTCACTTTCAAAGCATTGAAGTAATTGAGAAGTGGAGGGGGTATACTGGAGTCAGCCTGTCCGTCTAGGCATCCAGGCACCCATCTTTGTTGTAATTCTGTGAAGATAAGTCTTTGTCTTTGCTTATATTTTGCTGAAATGTATGTGGTTTTGCACCTGTTATGTATTTTCAACTTGAGCGCGTAGCGATTGTTGATAGAATGGATTGATTTTTTGTAACTGATTTACTCCATAAAGCGGCAGCAGGTACAGGTCTACTGTTAGTACTGTAGTAGCCTCTAATAGTGATCGTCATGGCATTTTTATGCCCCCACATCGCGTTGTGGGGGGCATACTGTATTCACTTCATCATCCGTCCATCTGTCGGTCTGTCTCTCCGCAGTGGTTTCCGTGCCCTAGCAGCTAAACCCTTCAACAGATTTTTTTCAAATTCAAGAGTTGTGTTGTACTATATGAGGTTAGTAACCGAATAGATTTTGGGTCCTGTACATCAAAGGTCAAGGGTGCAGGAAGCCATTTTGTGAATTTCATCTCCGGGCCCTAACTCATAAACGGTGTAAGATAACTTACTGAAATTCTTATGACCTAGGGACCGTGGGTAACTGTTTAGATTTTAGGTCCTGTGGGGGTAAGGTCAAGGTTGAATGAATCATTAATTGAAGTCATTTTATTTATTTTCGCATAAGCGATCCGATTTGGAGCCTGATTAATAGTGTATGTATCAGTTATTGAGCAAACGCGCCACGGTGTAGGTCGCACGTAACAACGATTTGTCTTGAGTGAAGACGTAAGCTACTTAAAGCTATCCTAGCGTGAAATCATTAAAAACCATTTTATTTCGTCAGTAACCAGCACTGGCCTCAAATTTGAAGAACTTGGGATCATCTGTCCTGATTGGTTTGTATATGATAATGAAAAAACCCCCGATGAAACCCAGGCTCTCATCAAGTTTGTACCGTTTCTTAATGGGTCACTCATAGTTTTAGTTGTTTTACATCATTCAAGGGATGTATTAAAATTTTGAAAATTTGTTCAGACAAAAGGCCCAAAATCAATTTTTCGAAGATTTCATTCTCGTAAGGTCAGTTATCATTGAAAGTTCACACTGACCAAAATTGAGTCCTTTTCATATATTTTTTTCTTGTTTAATTTTCAATAAAATGAATTTTTTGCATATCGGTAGCCTACGTGACAGATTTTTTACTTCCCCACACCAGTTTGGCGAGCCACTGGACCATTGGTCCTTTATTGAGATTTTTTGTCTATTAGAAATTTAGTGAATCAACTTGTTACTAAAAATAGCCGATTAAAATTGTAGTTTTTTTTTACAGTAGCGATAGTAGTATTTGCGGAAGTAAATGTTACGGAAGAACTATAAATGGGAAAACCCGGGCTAAAATAAAATGGGATGTCTGATTGGCTGATAGTGACATCTAAGCTGCGCATGTAGCTGCACACTCGGTCTGGTGTGGCAGGGTTTCGTACCGTGGCAATCCCGATGCCATCAGGTTCGAATCCCTGCCGAGGAGGATGGGTATTCAAGGAATATTTTAGATCGGATATCAGATTTTCTGAAAGGAACAAGACAACAAGTACAGTAGGGAGGCCATGTCCGCTGTGACTGCTGTATTAATTGGGGTTCCCCAATGATCTTTCCTAGGGCTCACATTATTTTCAATGACATCTTTGAGAGAGTGAATGACCCTAAATTTAGTTTTTTGCGTTCAATTTTCGTCCATCAGTTTGTTCGTCTGTCCATAGACAGAATCCAGTTATTTTGGGAAGTTTTTATGACACTTCGTCTTGATATTTGGGTTACACATGTAACCCTAGAGACATCTTCAGCCCAAAAACTGGCCTTTTCAGAATCAAGATGGCCGACTGGCAGCCATTGTTGTTCGCCCAAATCGGCACTTTTTACACACTTTTGAAGTTTTTTTAGGAAAATTTTGAAGACGCTTTGATCAATTACCTCGATCTTTGGTAAATATTTCATTTCCCCAAGGGCCCAATACGCAATTATGGGGTGAACGTCGCCCCGGAACGTTTTCTAAAGGCGCATATTTCCGTCGAGTACTGTACCCTTTCCTATGGTTTTTGCCAATATTTTCTAAATTTGGATTTATCGCCAATGGTTTTTCTATACGACCCTGCCCTGCGGTATTGCATTTAGGCACCGGCGAAATCCGCCATCTTTTTTCTTGGCGTTCTCGCAGTAGAACGCGTTGGATTTTTTCGCCGTAAAAATCTGGGAATTAGGATATTAGGGAGTTTTCACTCTCATAACGGTGGGTCCGTTCGGTTTGGGGGTTATCCCTGATTTCTTTTTTTCCGTAAGAATTTTATTTACAAATATAATTTGATTGAATTGAATTGTTTTGATTTGTAACAGGATAATTATGCCACCCCCTCCTAAGGGTCAGCATCGTGGCGGGGAGGGATGCGGGCATTTGTTTGGCGCCTGGGACAACCACGATTCATGTGCGTCGTGCAGGCGCAAATCCGGTCAAATATGTGCAAGGAGCAATCCTTGCAATATTTGCGTCGTGTGGTCCGAGGACCTTTGGCTTCGGGCCGATAAGGCTCTTAAACTAAGAGATCGTCGTTGAGTTAGCAGGGATTCGTCGGTTTCGGCCGATGTGCCAACCGACGTTTCTAATCCTGCGGTCGCCGGTCGTTCAGGTACGATCGGCTTCCCAACTCCGTTCACCGGGGAGGAACGCTGATTCACTGGTACCGGTCTCCGGTCATTCACCGGTCTCTGGTCGTTCTCCGGTTCGGCCGGTTCAGACTACATGTTCGGAACCGAGCGCGCGCCGCGGTAGTCGCGAACGGCCCGCACCCGTTCGGTCGGTACCGGTCCGGTCCGGGTCGGGCATCGGTCCGGTTCGGCGTCCGGTCCAGACGTCGTCCGGTTCAAAACATCCGGTACGTTCATCGTCTGATTCTGATCGTCGCTCCGGGGATAGAGCTCGCTCTCCCACTAGATTTAGACGCCGTGAGCGTAATAAACGAGCAAGATCTCCTTCTCGCAGATCAAGGTTTGATTGCGAGAGGGACTACGATCGTTATTGTCGGAAGTTTCGCCGTCGGTCTTCTCATCGTTCGTCGACGTCGGTTAGCGATGAAAGCGATTCTTCTAGTAGGTCGCGATCCCGTTCGAGGGACCGTCACCGAAGGGATACTGGAAAATACCTGACTCAGAAGGATTTCCATGTATTTGAGGAGAAAATTTTAAACTTGTTATCTTCGTCGCAACAAGTCGCTGCAACTTCTACAACAGGTAAGCCTATTCCTGATTGTCCGGTTAGAAGTTTGCCAGCCCACTCAGTTTTTCGGAATTGTGACTCTGAATTCCTGGAGGCTGCGGTAGGGTCTGATTTCAATGAGGATCCGGTCCCAGAGGCGGCAATTCCTTCTGAGGTCGTTCCTGTCGCAAGCAATTGTGGGTTGCCCCAGACGATGGGGGCTTCCCTGGCTCGCAATGTATCTCCGTCCCGTTCAGTTTTATCCGAACCAGCGGGGGACATGCCATTTAGAGCGATGATAAGTGAGTTCTTTGTCAAGCACGGGGCAACTCGCGCTAAGTCCACAGCAGCTCCTCTGGTCGGTGAGTCAATGGAAGCTTATCGCCCTCCGGACTCCGATCTTAACATTTTACGGGAATCGTCAGCGGTTTCGAGAGAATGGGCTCGATTGGATACGCAATTATGGGGTGAATGTCGGCCTGGAACATTTTCATTTCCCCCTCCAGAACGGGGTATGAAATCTGGGAAATATTTTAGTTCAACCGATCCACCTATAGGCGCATTTCGCTCGGCGTATTACGCAACTCCAGGTGCTGTGGATCACAGTCATGACTGCCTGGATGCTGATTATACTTTGATCAGCCCGGATACTGTTACAGCACAGTCGGGTATTCGTTTGCCTAAGTCCGGTTCGGTGGCCATGACGTCAATCCTGGACAATCTTACCAGGGTTGGTTCGTTTCAAGATATGGCACTTAAGGTGTTGACGGGTGAGCTTCGCGAGACTCACGCCGCCGTTCATGCGCGCTCCGACCCAGAGTCAGTTGCCCTAAAACTGGAGGGAATGGACCGGATTATCCAATCTTTGGCTCGGTCTGTTTCGCATGTAATTCCGTAGTCGGTTCGGGGTCAGGCTAATCTGGTGTTAGCCTCCCGTCAGTCAGTGATGGACTCCAGTGCCAAAACTCGTCTACCGGATATGGTGTCCAATGCTTTGCTGAGAGCCCCATTGGGGACGTCTTCACGTCTCTTCTCCGGTTGGTGCGCTCCGGTTTCCGCAGAGCTGAGGAAGATTCGGGAGGTTCAGGCCAAGTCCAACCCCCGAACTCCGTGGAAAAAGCGTTCTGGTCCGACGCCGGCGGCGCAAGGTTCGGCACGGACGCAAACAGGACCATCTCAAACTTCAGCGCTTTCTCAGGCGGCTTCGGATGCCGGTTGGAGAACTAGCGCGCAACTTCAACAATCGTGTCAAGCTTCGTCCGGTCGTAACAGTTCCGGTTCGTATCGAGGCAAGGGGAAGGCTCCAAAAAGGGGCTCTTCCTTTCGGAAAAACTCGAAATGAATTCTTGGGACCAGTGGGAGGTTGTCTGCAGCAGGCAGCAACCCACTGGTCCGACCTCTTTGGAGACAGTTGGCCCTCCCGGGTCGTCTCTCGTGGCTACCGTCTCCGTTTCCTAAGGCGACCGCGCCTGATGAGGTCACCTCCCGACATGCGGCCAAAACCAGGTCAGGAGGCCTTAATCTCTCCGGCTCTCAAGGAACTGGCAGAGAAGGGAGCGATAGAACCAGTTTGCAACGAAACTTCTCCCGGCTGGTTTTCTCGAATATTCATGGTACCAAAGGCCACAGGGGGTCAACGGACAGTGATAGATCTGTCATCCCTCAATCGGCACCTAGACATTCCAAGGTTCCGGATGACCAAGCCCAAGGACGTGATTCAAGGGCTCCGTCCGGGTCAATGGGCGGCTTCATTGGACCTGAAAGATGCTTACTTTCAGGTTCCAATTCACCCAAAATCTCGGCGATTTCTCAGGATAAAGTGGAAAGGCCGCCAGTTCCAATTCAGGTCTCTTCCATTTGGCCTCAGTACGGCCCCGTGGGTTTTCACCAAGTTGTTCAAGTCAGTTCAGAAGGTACTTCAGTCAAGGGGTGTTCGACTGTTCGTTTACCTCGACGACTGGTTAATAGTCGCGAATTCGGCTCAGGAATGTCGGGAGGCAATGACCTCAGTCTTGGACTTAGTCCATCAGCTAGGGTTCCGCGTAAACAGGGAAAAATCTCAGTTGACGCCGGCCCAACAGTTCACTTATCTCGGCATGGACTTCGATCTCCGAATCGGCAAAGTCTTTCCGTCTATGGTTCGAGTGGCCAAACTTCAAGAAGCTGTAGCAGGAGTGTTCACAACCCCGAGAACAGCTCGTTACTGGTCACGGCTTCTAGGCTCCATCAGCTCCATGGGTGTAGTGGTGCCCTTAGGCCGCCTCAGAAGCAGGCGCTTGCAACAATATTGGAAGGTCTTCTGGTCTCAGTCGAAGGGCAACTGGGAGGCCTTGATTCCCGTACCTCCAACCGATCTAAGTCCGGATCTTCAGTGGTGGGCGGCCACTACGAATCTTCGGCTCGGGGTGTCACTAGCCCCGTTAGAGGCTCCAGTTCGTGTATTCACGGATGCCAGTCACCAAGGATGGGGGGCACATCTGGAGAACCGAGTCAAAGCCGGGAAATGGTCTCGCTACGAGG